>NW_005803808.1:0-52947 GCF_000240725.1 Microchloropsis gaditana
GCTCCTCTTTCCCGGCCGCCCTGTCCTTGGGCGACCCCGCAGCCCGGCGCCGGGATATCTACCGACGGTACACGCGCCTCCTGAAGCAACGGGAGAGTGCAGGACGGGGAAGGGGAGGGGGAGGGAGGGGCGGTCAAGGGGTTGAAAAGAGCCGTGGGAAGAGTGTGCTGGGCTTTGGGAGCAGCAGTCGGCGGACAGTAGTGGAGCCTCTAGTCAAGCCCAAGGGGTGGTCGGGGCTGGCGAAGGGGGGAAGGGGGCGGAGCGAAGTACCAGGATGGAGGAAGGGGGGAGCAGGCCGACGACGAAGTCTCCTCGTTGGGTCTGGCGGAGGTGTATCCCTGGGGCGAGGAGCTCCGGGAGAGGGACCAGGGGGGCTTGGAGGCAGGGGGGGGGGGGGGAGGGGAGGGGCCGGGGCCGTGGCTCTGTGGTCGAGGATTCTCCAAGGGGGTCGGAGGCACTGGGGCCGGGTGGGACCTCGGGCCTCGGGAGCCCCGTGAGGAGTCTGGTGTGCTCATTGCCGCCGCAGCAGCGGGAGCCAGAGGAGAGGGCGGGGCGGGGGGGAGCAGGAAGAGGAAGAGTGGATGAAAAGGCGGTGGTGCTCAGCAGACCCCGTTCGCCGACCGCACGTGGAGGGGTGGAAGGAGGGAGGCATAGTCCAGCTGAAAGGCAAGCGCGGGGGGAGGAGGGGGAGGGCCCCCTCTACTTTCCGGGCGCCTTGCCGCCCCCCCAGCGCGTGGACCTAGGGGAGGAGGAAGCGCTGTACGTCTCCCTGATGGGTGGCCGGCGTCTTCCTCGATGGGGTCTGGAGGGTGTCCTTCTTGCCGACGAGGGCCATCAGGTTGACCGGGCGGGGTCTTTGTGCCATCCCAGCGCCCTCGCGTCGCCCGCGAAAAGCGTGAAGGGCCTTCAACAGCAAGTGGCCAGCCTCCAGGGAAACGTCCAGGCGCGCCTGCAACGGGAAAAGGAACTTTTGAATTTGAACCGGGTCTTGCACGACCGTTTCAACCAGATCCGATCCCTTCGCGTGAAGGAAGCAGAGAATGTCGCGGGGAAAATGCGAATGGCCGCGGCGGAGTACGCGCGGCTGGGTCGGTGCCTGGAGAGGCTTCAGGCCAGGGAGTCAGAATTGAGGGAGATGGCGCGGCAGGAGGAGGATGTCAAGGGAGAAACGGAAGACATCATGAGGGAGGCGGCACGGTTGAGGGAGGAGAAGGCGGAGGTAGAGGACCGGCGGAGGCAGGCCTTGGAGAGACAGGAGGCATTGGTCACGCGCCTGGAGGCTGCCAAGCGCGCGGTGGCGGAGGGGATGGCCTACACCGGGGCGGACGTGGAGCTGGCGGAGGCGGAGGCGATCTGGCGGGGTCTGGAATCCGCCGATGCCTTTCGACGAGCATGGATCCGACGGCCCGACTCGGCATTGTCTCGGCTTGTGCGCACGCGGGTGTATCAGGAATGGCCCCGGCGGCTGTGGTGGCAACGGGAGGCGGAGGCCCGCATCGCGCAGCATCATCTCCGTGTACTCCAAGTGCGGGCTTTGGCCGGGCTCTGGCGCTGGCGTGCCCGCTCCAATGAGGCCCATGCCGCCCGGAAGGTCTCAGCATATACCACCTCGGGGATCCAGACCCGGGTCTGGGGTCGGTGGCGCCGGGTCACGCGGCGGCTGCGGCATCAAAGGCGTCTCCGGGCCGTCCGTCTCCTGCGACGCGTGCGAAACGGGCTCCACGAATGGCAGGCTTGGGCGGTAAATCGGCGGAAAAGAAGGGAAAGCCTAAAAGAAATGGAGGCCCGCAGACTGTCGCGTCGCACCCTTCGGGCGTGGCACAAGGCTCTGGCCAAACAGCGCTTTATGGGCGCGGTGGATCGGGAAGTCAACGCCTCTCTTTGGGCCTCGGCGACTGGGGAAAGGGACGGCAACATGCACGATGGAATCGACAGGGAGGCTGTCGCCGCGTGCGCCAAGGCGGATCGGCTGTGGCGCTCGTTCGTCTGGCGGCGATGGCGACGGCGGGCACGGTGGGCGAAGGCACAAGAGCAGGAATGGGTCAACAAGGTGGAAAAGGCACATCAATTGGCCGTAGTAGGAAGAGGCTGGAGCGAATGGCGTGCGGTTTGGAAGAGACGCGAGTTGGAACATCGTCTGGGGGGGCGTGCGAGGGATGGGCGAAGTACGCAAGTGCCGAGGAGTTTGTGTCGACTCGCCTCCCGGATCGAGAAGCATGCGTTGGCCCGCAAGGAACACGCCTTCGTCCGGTGGCGGCTGGAGACGTTGTGGGCACAGGAACGAAACGATTTAGTGGAGCGCTTGGTCCTTATCCTGATTCGGGGGCACCGACGGCGGGCGTTGCGGGAATGGCAATCAAGGGTCGTTCAGATGGCGCGAAATGAACGCACTCTGGTCAAAGCCAAACGCCGGTATCGAAAGCGGATGATGGAACAGGTGCTGTGGGCATGGGCGTGCCTGGCCAAGCGGGAACGGGCCCTGCGACAGACCCAAGCGACCGTGACACAACGGATACGCCAACAGCGGCAGCGTTGCGTCCTCCTCGCCTGGCGTGGGGCGTGGCAAGGCCGGCAGGTGGAGGCAGTTGCGGAAACGCAGACACGCAGGCACCTGCAATGGTATGCGGCAACGAAGGAGCGGGAGGCCTTGAAACGGGTCTTGCGACAGTGGGTAAGCTGGGTGCGCAGGAAGCAGCGAGAGGGGTTAGGAGGCGGCCAGGCGGTGGGATATCAGGGGGGCCTGGGGAGTATGGGCGGGTCTGCGGTGACTGGTTATGGTGTTTCCTTGAGGAAAGCTCGAGGGGGAAGGGATGGGAGGAACGGTGGGAAGAAGAAGAAGGACTGCGGAGGAGCCCAGCGTAAGCCAGAGGGCGGTAGGCATCAGGTCCTGCAGCAAGTTGAAGGAGAGCTGTCGGAGGAGGCCGGCCAGGGGGAAGACCTTGGAATGCATCTGGGGCGTATGCCAGAGCAAAGGAAAGGAAGATATCGGGGGCAAAGGGAGAGGGAGCCGGGACGGAGGCCCTCCGGCCACATCCGGGAACCTCGAAAAGGGGCTGTCAGGACCAGGAAGCTCCAAGGACTTTCCCCGCAACTCCAGGAAGATCTCAGAAGGAAGCGACGACAATTGGAGGTCGAGGAAAGTAATAGGGTAAATGAAACCTTCCACAACACCTTACTTCTATTGAAAGAGCTGTCTGCGGAGGCCGAAGGAGATGATGTCAGAGAGGGCATGCAACTTGATGAAAGACCTGAGCGCCATGTCGCCGGAAATAAGATCGTACCCAGAAATCAGATTGAAGAGTTGGTGGAGGGTTTTGGACGGGCGGAGCAAGGCCGAGAAAATTTCGGGGAAGAGACATCACACCGGGAGCTGGCAAGTGCGGAAGACGAGGTCCGTAGGCTGCGCGCGTTGGTAGCAGATCTTGAAAAATCCGCTCTTGGAATTGAAGGGGTCGAAGGGCATAGAAATTCTCCTGAGACCTATCTAGAGTGCAAGGCGCAAAGTATGCACCGGGAAAATTGGATGGTGCAAGAATTGGAGGAGCGAACGCCAATTTGGGCACTCGATGCGGATCTCCCGGGATTAGCAGGAAGATCAATTGCCAACGAGACTCACATGGAGCGGATTCCTTTAGGGCCATTGCAATCCCGCAATTTGCAAGGCATCGCTTCTGGTACGGGCGCCAAATGTCTGATTGACGTGTTGCCAGATTCGCCTGCACAGTTTCAGGAGCATTGCGAGAAGGAAGTGGGCGCAAGTTACCTCGATGACGAGGAAGAGACAGACCTGGAGGCTCTCGAAGTCATGCGCGGGGAAATATCCCTCCTGGAGCATCGTATTAAATTTCGATTTCAGCAAAAATCTGCACGGGGAGAGATTTGTGCGGCATAGATAACCAGACTGTCACAAGGCTTGTCGCTGGAATGATTGTCGACGCAATGGATAGCAGCTCAAGAGCGAAGCTTGTACACACTGTACCAAGAAATTAAAAAACTTTAAAGTGTAACATTTCATTGGATACTGACATAGACACGATAATGTGGCGTTTTTTTGGGGGTTCGAGTGAAATCTCTGAGCCATCCAATGGGGAGGTTGGGCTCGAGTGAGAGCGGCACGGTAGCGATTCCTGCCGTTAAATTCGGACTGAGGTGTGTCACCTATAACAAGCTTACGTGGGCTCTCGCACATTTGTAGCGACCACATGCGCGACCAATATCCCATATGTCTGTCCATATCTTTCATTCAGTAAGGACGAGCGTATAGAATTTATAGGCTCGTGTCATGAATGCCTCCGATACATCGCTCTAGGCAAAGTGCGTAAGTGTTGCTCTCGTCTCCTGGTGCATAGCTAGCTTCCGTGCTTGTAAATTACGATTTTCTTCGCTACATTTTATCACCAGTGTTATTTTGACTTGTTTTGTTAGCCGGTTGGGCTGTCTTTGCTTTTACATTTCTTTTTTACACACAGGAAATGGCGAATTTTGCTTATTCAACGTGTGTATTTTAAAAATTCAAAATAAGAGGGGGAGAGCGAAGAAACGATCGAGCAGTTGAATTCGTCGCCGTCCTTTGAAGCATTTGGTATCGCACCCACAAATGATGTTAAGCGTCCCCTTACCAACGTAATTTTTTTTGGCACGCGATAAGTTGGTGCACAGAGCTTTATAATTTTGTGAGAGAGGATGGCTTTTTTTGACATAGTACGGCCGCCTTTCAATAAGTTCGCGATGCGTCAAGGAAGGCGAAGGGCTGGCGGGACCATCGGTGACGCGATCACCATTTGTATTGAAGCAGAGCGTTTATTATCTCAGCGCAAGGTCAAAATACAACGAAATGTGCATATGGGCAGTTTCTAGTGTGCTGCACTGAGATGTGCCGCATACAAAAGATCTTCTTGACCATCGCGGACAAAACAAAAAAGGTTCTCTCAAAACGAACAAGCAGCAAACTAAGGCCCAGTGCACCAATTCTGGCCAGGAGAGGCTTTATTTGTCGATGCAGCATACAATTGAGCGACATTAATAGAGAAAAGGAAGGGAATCTGTGGGATACGGCCATGTTTGCGTGTGCTATCCATACGTTGGAAAAGACCGCTGCTTGTGCCCTCTTTATCCGCTCCTATATACTTATCCGTGTGATGTCGTACAGAATTGAATTGACTCATCTTGGGATTGACACTCATCTATCACTTACGTGCAACATTCTTTATCGCTACCCCATTCCCTCGCAGAGTCCTAACAGTCGCACCAAGTTAGTACCCGTTTTCGCATCCGACGTACAAAATGCCATCTGTCGCAGCGCCACTCTGTGCAGCTAGCAATAGCAAGTCTGTCATGAGTAGTATCCTATCTGCACCAGCGGCTTGGGCTGCAGACTCTGTATCGCTCCCAGCCAAAAAAGAGTCTCCAAACAAAGCAACGTCATCAACGCCGCTCAAAAAACGGAAGTCGTCGCATGACGACACGCTTTCTCCCGGCATTGCGTCTTCCGAGCCTCCCATCCGACGCCCAAAATACGCGCCGACCGCCCTCTCTCCTGGAAAGATTTCCGCGGCTGTCACGGGCGCCGGGCATCACAAGAAGGTCTTGCCTACGATTATCCGCATTGTCGGCGCCTGCAATGAAAGCCCCAGAATGGGTGTCAAACGCCGGGCCCTGACCGCACATCCCTCTTCTTGCAAGCGGGTAAAAAGCATGGTTGCCGAGGTTGTGCACCCCCATGGTCAAGACACGCAGCCGCCACCGCCCCCAAGGCCCCTCGAAGAACCCTTCATCCTCGGCGTCCCCCCCACGTGCAGCAACAACAACAGCAGCAGCGGTAAAAACGGCAACAACAGCTCCAGGGTAGCCAAAGCAATGAAAGACATCGATATGCAAGTCAAGAGCAGTAATGGAAGCATGAACGGGAGCCCTTCGTCAGGCAGCGTCAATTCAGTCAGTACGCCGTCCAAGTGCACATTGTCGTTGCGATCCTCTTCGCAAGGAGGCATAAGCCCACCCACATTGAGAGGGAGGGGCTCGGCAGCAAAAGAGCCACCGGCACCGGAGCCAGTCCCAGTGGTTCTTACAGAAGTCATGGAAGATGCCATGGATCGGATCTCCACGAGGCTCCTCGCTGACGACTTGGCCGGCATGGCCCAGCTGCTCTCCTTCGTCGCTCAAGCTCAAGTACAGTGCCAGGAGCATTTGGAACTCTTTAACATGGCCATGAAGAAAGTAAACGAGGCTCCTGCGCTACGAAAGGATTTTTGCGATTTCGAGAAAGTCTGGAGCTGTGTGGATGTCGTGTATGGGCGGCGACCCTCGGCGATTTTTGCCGATTTAATAGACCCTCGTTTTCCTGTGGTACACACGTACCACCAACACATCTTCTTGCGCCTATTCATGCACTACGCTGTTACACGCCTGCAACTGCTGCGGGACATGGTGATGGAGAAAAGCGGGGGTCCAGACGTGGAGGAAGTAGGCTTGGTAGATACTTTCCTAAAGTTTTGGTTCCAACGGGCCCCTGCATACCTATGAGACTGAGGGTCTCACCCAGACAAGCCTTTCAGGACACACGTGCTTCTTCCTGCCTATTTAATAGGGGTATGGAAATTCTGGCGACAATACCAGGGTAAAAGCCATCTTAAAATGGCTGAAAACTTTTGTCGTCCCGCTATGGGCGAGTAACCGCTATTTGAGAGTTATGAGTACGAAAATTACATATACTTTTTTATATTTATATACAGACGGGACTTTATGAATGAGAAATTAGGCTGAAAAGAATGGCAATCGGGTCGTCTAGCCATAGAATTCTGCCAATGGCTATATAGCCCAGGGGTATCGAACTTTTAAAATATGCGTTATCAAGCTGTGTCTCACACCTTCATATATCCGTATTGGGGCAGCAGCTGCTTGCTCAAGTCAAGTATGCGCTTTGTAAAAAAGGCTACTCCGCACATACGTGGAAAATACCAAGCGGATTTGCTACACAAACGCACTATAATGTTGGTCATAACATCAAACGCGCTGTCTAAGCTTGTAGGCAATCATAATGATAAAGTGCTTAGTGAAAAAGAAAGATCTTTATCAGCAACATTTTGCTTACATTTATATCCATTGTAAATCACGTAGACAACATGTCAGCGTTTTTACTCAGAGACTTGTCCTAGTATTCACGCTAGCCCGGAATCACATTCGCAATCGAAAGTTTGAGCTTCGAACAAAAAAAATGATGTCCGCTTATTTGCTCCCCCGGGACATCTTTTCGAGGCAAACGCACCATGAAGAGTCGCCGCGATGCCCACAAAATGTTGATACGCACGATCAATGTTAAGTCCAAGCTTGAAATTGGTCATGGTCGTGTGAAAAGCATTTGCTTCGTTCTTCTAGACAAGTCTTTGTAAAATATGGCCAACCTCCTGCCCTCTTTCTAGCAGTCAAGCGACAATAAAGCAACACGCATTAGCGTGCTGCAAATCGTGCGAAGCTTCAAAGCACTATCAAATAATGAACAACTAGAACTCAGCTATGGAACCCTTTGGTTTGCCATTACAACGCTCCCTAGACTTTGCCCTGGTGTTCAGTCTCCTCGCAGGTCGCTCATTGGAAGACGTTAACCCGGAGCTTCTGAATCGCTACACAAAAACGTTCACTTTAAAAAACTCTACCACTCACGTGCTACCGACAGACTGTCCATATGTCTCTTCGCTCTAGTGCATCGGCGACCACCAAAGGCCAACGCAACTATAGGAGTATGCTGCGGCGTGTGTGGCAGTTCCTCCTCGACCGCTTTCTCGTGTCCTTTAATGGCCTGATTACCGTGTGGCGTCTTGCCCTGCATTGGGTGAACAGTTACATTCTATATTACGACTACGGAGGAAAACCTGCCAATGATTTTCATCATAAGGCGGTTTTAATAGGAGACGGATTGGCGCAAGGTTTTGGGTCGTGGGTTTCATTAGGGAACACGTCGGGTCCTATGCGTTACCTGAACGAAGAAGTGAGGCGGAATGCGGCAGTAAAAATGGAGTGGGTGTTTTTTGAACGCGGAGCTTTACATAGCACCACTCAAGATTGGATGCCTCATGAAAGCGAAAACAAAGGCGTGGGGACGTCCGAAGCGGCGAGGCCGGAGCCACAGGGTGAAATTCGCGGAGACCACCCAGAAAGCGAAGACTCCTCCCTCCTCCAGCCCCTCCCTGCGATCAAGCCCCCGCGGTCGCTGTTGGATGCCGTGCTCTCAAGCCGAAGTGGGCGCGATGCCTGCGTGTACATCGTCATGGTGGGTTTGCAAGACCTTCTCCGCACGAAGGATGCCGGCGCCCTCTCGGCCCTGGCGGCTGGGGGAGACGGAGCGACACAGACCGGGCGCATGCTCCCTTCCACTGCCCTTGGCACCAACAGCGAAACATACGGGATGGACAGGGAGCCTTCGAGCGCGAGGCCTTGGTGTCGAACAGTCAGCCACCTCCGCGCCATCCTCCTCCACCTCTTGGCTCAACCCCACAGCCCGCACGTCTGCCTCTGCACGCTGCCGACCGTGGGGGTGCCTTCCTCCCTCCGCGCGCGGGCCATCAAAGGCGTGAACGCCCAGATTGCGTCCATGGTGCGGTCTTTGCCCCCTGTCCCTTCACCTGCCTCCCATCCACAGGCACCGCGGCCTCCAGTCACCCTTGTGGATCTCAGCCAGCGCCGAGTCTCACGCCCGGAGGGAAGGGCCTTGGACGGGGTGCATTTCAACTCGACGGGGTACAAGAGCATGGCAACGGCGGTCTTGGAGGAACTGGCGCCGGTCATGGTCCGGCATGAATGGGCCATATTGCAGGGATTCTTGTCGGGGAAAAAGAGGAGGGACAAGAGAAGGCCCGATGGGTGGCTGGGGGGGTGGCTAAGGAGGGGAGGAAGGGAGGGCGAGAAGGAGAAGGTGGGGTGAGCGAGGGCAGAGGGCCTAAGGCCCACGCATGTATTCTATTTTCTTGAGTGCCAACAAATGCATTTACCCGCCAATTGCGTCACACAAGGGGCTTCGTTTGATTTGCATGTGGTCGTGGGGTCCCGTGGCTGACCCTGGTAGGTGAAGGGGGCGGTGTGCCTCCTGCAACGGACGCTCGCCCCCCCTGTCCTTCCTATTCCTCTTCGCCGTCCGCGTCATAGCCTCTCTCTCGGGGCAGGTAGTGTCTTCGAAGCGTCCGCCAAAGCTCCCGGTCCAGGGCCAAGCCTTGTCTCAGCACCGCGCGGGCAACACCCTCCCCTTCCCCTCCCTCTCCCTCCATCACGTCCCAGCTGCCTTTCAGTACCTGGTCCTCCAGCTGTCCCGGACCCCATGACATGTAATTGAACCACCATTTGAATTGCGATCGATCCAGTCCATGCTCTGCCTTGTTTTCTGCGGGGGCGAGAATTTGATGGTCAGTGGGATGAGTTTCGTAACAATGAGAAAGGGAAGGGACAATGGACTGGCGCGGAGGGAGGAGAGACGTGGAGAGCATTGCGAGCCATGTTTCTTCAGCTGCATGCATGCCTTAGCCATAACGACAGCGAGCGATTTTCTGTGGTCAAGCCACAAAGAAGAGACGCCACACATGGTTGCAGGGACATTGCGCCCGCCTGTCCCGATTCACGTACCCTCCTGCTCTTTGAACATGGCCTCCGCTCCACTCAAACCCCCATAGTAAAGCCCGCCACCCACGGATCGCACTCCTGGCACGTGCTTGTACGGATGCAACAGCACGGCCATGTCTCCTCCTTGCTCCCCGCCCAAAAAGACGGTGTGATTCGCGAAGACGGACGCCGCAAAGGGCGGCGCAAGCTCGGACAAGGTAAAGGCGGTCGGCTTCTCCAAGACAACCCCGCGGGAGCCAGTCTCAGAATCATGCTTGTACAGGAATAAGCAGCTTTTGCTTGTGAAGTGGTTGTACTCCCATGGTTTTGCTACCAGGATCTGGCCTTGTTGGAGTGCCGGGGGTACGCCTGCAGGGAGGCTGCGTATATTGATGCCTTCAGCGAGCAATGGTTTGTCGAGTGAAAGCGTCGTACTCCGGCGACCACGACGCTGCGCTCGTGACCCCTCAAGTAGTTGAACAGACGAATGAAAGTGGTGGAATGCGGAGATGCTAGTGCTTTGGACCAGGAAACTCAAGCCTAAAATAAGGTAGAGCGTAAAGGGCATCCCCCCGCCCTAACCCCCAGCTCTGCAGCTCCTCCGGTTGGCTTCAACACACCTTTTCAAGCAAACGCCGGGTGTGTGTGACCTGATTTTTTGGTATATTTTTTTGTACACATAAATAAAAGCCCGAGGGGGGAGTGAATATTTAACCTATGTCTCTTTTTAGGCGGCATCGCCCAGAAAAGCTCCAGCGTGAGGGATCCGGCGACGGCGGCCGTGTCGCTTTTAGTGCAGCAAAACCTTACACGGCACCTCAGGCCCCGAGTATTTCACGGTCTCATGTGTCGTATCAGGCCGATATACAACTGTGCACGCTGTACGTGCCCTGTAGCGCGGAGGTGGAGAGTGTTCGAACACGTCAAAAAGGATACGAGGAACCGAATTCGGAGCATTGCGATGAAGCCCGTGCCGTAAATTATTAGTTAGTTCCAAATGGTATTCACCCTTTGACACGACCGCGCGAGCCACCCCGAGTATCGTATGCAGTGGTACTCCAACGTGTGAAGCATGTATCCCGTGTCAAAGGATTGTTGGGGACCCTTTACGTTTCTCGGTTCAGTGATCTCCCGACACTGATCCTAATTGCTCGCCTTCTTGTCCTTTCTATTTCCTACAGAGTCTTGCGCCTCCAGCATTCGCCCGCCAAGCCTGGTTCACAGCCTAGGTCCCAGTATCATGATACGGTATTACATTCCTGGCGACGGGGACGACGCGTCGCACCCAAACATCTTTCATCTCCCACCATCGGTCCAACAACCCCCCCGGTTGCGGGACGTTCGACATCACTTCCCGCTCCCAGGCGGCTACCACTTCCGCTTTAAGACACGATTGGATGGAACTCCCGACAAGAAAGCGGTCTGGATGGACGTCACGGAGGACGCGGCCGAGCTTCCTACTTTTGACGGATTTTACATAGCCAAGGTGTCACGGATGCGCATGGAAATGCCGAGCAAGCCCACGGCGGCGGGGAGTACGGGTATGTCTTCTTCTTCCTCCTCCTCCCCCACGTCTGCGGGTTATTCCAGGACAAGCCAAGCCACAGGCCCCGTCTCAGCGACCAGAGCGACTCCCTCCGCCTCCCCATCCCCGCCCCTTCGAGGCAACAAGGGACTTGTGTCGCCGGCCTCCGACAATGATCCGTTCGGGCTCTTTCACGAAGCCCCTCCCTCGTCCTCCACCTCCTCCTCCTTCTCAAAGGCCCCAGCGAGCGTGTCTGGGAACAGCAGTGCGCCCCACGCGACGACGAGCAGCAGCCACCCCGCGGCTCGCGGCCATCCACCGCACTCTACTCCAGGGTCACAGGGAATGTCTGGAGGAAGCAAGGTAGCTGCAGGGACGGCCGCTGGTGGGAAAGGAGATTTACTAGATTTTGATGCCTTTGGCAGCCAACCGCCGGCTCCTTCAGTGCCACCCATGAGGGGAGTGCCTCCCATGCGTGGAGTGAGTCCACCGCAGCAGCCACAGCAGCGGCAGACGGGCTACCCTTCCTCGTCCAATGCGACCGGGGGATGGATGTAAAGAGAGAGGTACGACTCCTAACAGGGAGTAAAGAGGAGCCCAATAGAGGGCCGCTCCCGACGTCTGAACCAAAGCAAAATAGGGACCACGAAGAACACACTTCTTTGATCGGGTTCGCAGTCATTCAACATGCTATTTAAACACGCGCCTTTGTACACTGTGGCTTTGTCGTTCGTCCTCCACATTTCTCACCCTTTACTGTCCTCCTTCCTCTCCTCTGCGCACCGGGACCCTTTTTCCCCAGCACCACCCTCCGCGCTGTCTTCCCCCTCCCCCCCCTCTTGAACCGCGGGACCTGCTTTGTCAAGCGAAGAAAGTCTCCTCCCATCCTCCCTTGTCCTCCTTCTTCCTTTGACAGCCTGACTGTCCCTCCCCGGCTTTAAGGGTTCGCCTACCTTGTGCAAAGAAAATCGACCGGGCAGACCGCCCGGAGGAACGAACGTGGGAAGCTCTGGGATGTCTGGCAGACGGCCCTTGGATGTCCACGCTGTGGGGTATGGTGGGATGAACGGTCAGGGCCCCTGAAGGCAAAAGCGGGCGGAGGCACGTACACACATGCCTGGAAGGGTGTACTGCCACACCGCATCGAGACGGCAGGTGGAGGGGGTCGCTTTGAGAGGCACGGCTACATCCCTACATACCCAGAGGGACAAATGGTTGAAAGGCCTGAGCCGCAGCTAAGACGCACGACAAGAGAGATGAAGAGCAGACAGGAAGATTTGCCGTTTCCCAGTCCCAGACGAAATACTTACGCCGGTCACAGTCACAGCACAGATAGCAGCAAGAGATCATGCTCTGCGTCATGACTAGGGCGAGGAGGACAACAGCGATTACAGTTTGCGTGTACACGGCCCCAAAAAAATGTTCACAGAAGAATAAAAACGAAGGCAAGTAGCAACACGGACTGGAACTTGCCATTGTCACAGCCCCTTCAGCCCCGGAGACCCCTTCCGTCGGATCGGCCAGTACCCGCTGACGTGTTTGAGTGGCAAAAGAACTGACGGGATAAGGACACAGACTCAAATCCTCAACAGCCAGGCAGGAGGCTTCAGCGGCCAGACATAATCCTTTTCTTGTCGTACCCCACACTGTTGGGATTATTGCTGCGGTCAGGCATACAGCAAAGCCAAAAATATTGGCGCAGTAGTAGACACCATATAGAGGGGCAGCGTGCAGGCACCGCCCTATCAACCCGATGGCGCTTGCTACCATTACATAACCCCCAGCAATCCAGCTGACACGGACCAGCATGTCAGTTGCGGCTTCTGCACTGTAGGCGTAGCTAGGGTCGTCAAGGACCCCGTACACAGGTTCAGGTTGGATTTCCCCTTTAATGTGATGAGCATGGCCAATCAATGCGGCGGCCACTATGACTTTGAGAATTAAAACAAGTATATCTACGAATGTTGACTTGTTCCAAGCCGCATACTGCATCTGCCGTCGACAGCGGTCGCACGCACCAATATGTGTGGATACCTGGCAATGACAACCTAGGAACGTTGAGGACGGCAATGAGCAATGGGAACCGTGTCGAAACGTCGTGTGGGGGCTTGGGACCACTGGTATATAGGCGTCAGGGCGCTATGAGGATTTAATGGATCGATCGGCAGGGGCCAGCGAGCATGCGAGGTCGCGAAGAGAAATACTGGGCAAACGGCCGGAAACACCACTAACATACGACTAATTTTTGATTTCATCGTCGCCAACATGTACACTGGCAGGCTCATCTATTTTCCAGGGCCCTTTGCACTTCATTACATGGAGCAGTAGTGCCAATTTGCGGTGGGACTGGCGTCAGGTCTCCTCGCCCCAAAACTCCTGACAGCGATTCACGCCTCTGAACTCCACTATGGCAACAGCACCGTTGACTCGGGGAGAAGGACAGCACGAGCCAGACGGCTATCCGTATCAGTTGCATAACTTTGAAGATACTGTACAGAAGGCCGTATTTTGTATCAAAGATGGACTGGATCGATTAATTCGATTTCATCCCGTAGTTGGAAGTCCATGGGCCAACTGGGCTCATAGGCAACGTCTTCGTACGGTAGGATATATCCTGCCGTGGCTGGCGATATGGACTCTTATATTATTAACCTTTATCGAGACACCAATGTGGTGCTTGCGGGATCCAAGCATGTGCGATCCCAGAAGCTCCCAAAGCGAACTCTACCCGCGAGTCACGTCTCGTTTCGTAGGACGAGCCCCTGCTTTGACGACCGAATTCATCGCCCTGAGCGTATTAGCCGTGGACTACATTTTGCAAATAATAGCTGAGGGACTCTTAGTCGTCACATGTCGTCCTTGGGCACGTGGGTTCTGGCATCAGATGTTGTTGGGTGCCTCTTTTTTGAGCCTTGTAATTTCTGCCTTGTTTCCCTCCCCATGGACCTTCCGAGTAGCACCGTTTTTGCGAATACTATTCCTCGCCACCTACTCCCGCCGCCTCCGACAAGAGATGCAACTGATTGTACGAATACTGCCTCAGTTCGGGAAGGCACTTGTGTTGCTCTTATCCTTCTTCTTAGTCTACGCCATTCTCGGGCTATCTCTTTTTTCATCCACGTCCAAAAACAAGGCCGACGCGCAAGAAGCAGCCCTATACTTCCCCAACTTTCGCGGTGCTATCACTAGTGTTTGGAATCTCTTTTTGTACTGGACGTTTCCAAACATGATGGTCCTTCGGGATCCCGAAACAGGGAAATACTTGCCACCTAACGTCGTTCTGACCCTGTGGGTCTTTTCCTTCATGATCATCGTCATATACTTCGTTCTCAATTTGGCGCTGGCGATCGTCGTCGACGTGTATAATGAGCAGAATAGAGAGAGAGAAAAGCGAAGAAAAATGGACAGGCAGGTGAGCATGGCCCAGGCCTTCTCCCTCCTGGCGGTGCCTTCGGGGTTGCCGCCGCATGGAAATTCCGGTCAAGTGGAGGCGTGGGCCGCAGTGGAAGATAGCTTGATGATGCCGGCAACAAACGATCCCTTCTTCCGGCCCTTGGCCTCGGTTGCACGCTCATCTTTCGTTGGGGCATCGGCCTCCATGTCAACGCCTACAGCCGTCTCCTCTCCTGCTTTGCCTTCCTCCACGGCCCCCGTCCAAGCCGTCCCAGGCCACGTCATGCGCCAAGCCCTCCTTCTGCTCTCCACCTTCTCCTCCGTTCCTCGACTGACCGCGCATACCCTCGACCTTCTCCTCGGCAACCTCACAAAGGGCGATGACGGCTGGGTACGCAAAGCATCATTCATGCGACTGCCCGACCTTTTGGCTGCCGTGTCCCGCAAGCAGAACCACCGACAGCCTGGAATGCATCGCCACCACTACCATCGACGGCAGCAGAAGCACCATGGGGAGAGAACAATAGCACAAGGCGCTTATGTACATGCGGGAGCCGGAGGGGAAGAGGGAGGGGAGGACGAGGAGGAGGATGGAGGCGGGGAGGAAGACGAGGGGGAAGGCAGGATGCGTTTCGTCGACCTGTGGTGCCCGCGGCTGGCATCTTCGCGGATATTTGCGTACGTCAGTGTCTTCGTGCAAAGCGCCTTCCTGGAGTACTTTATCGACGCCGTCATCATCGCCAACCTGGCCCTGGCGATTGCGGCCAACGGGAATGGCGCCCCTCCGTCCAGCCCGGGACCCACGCCTGCTCCCGATCTCACTTCGACGACGGTGAGGACGTTGTTCACTATGGGGGCAGATTTTCACGGAGCAGTAGAGGAGGGAGCTGCGTCCAAAGAAACGCTTTTGTCCCACAGGGATTTCAGTTTTATGGCCGCGGGCATATTTACCCTCGAAGCCGTGGCGAAGCTCTTTGTGTACGGTTGGAAGCAATATGTGGCTTCTTACATGAACTTGTTCGATGCCACTTTAACCCTTTTAACCGTTGGGGGCGCGATATACGAGGTGGTGGGGAGCTGCGGGGGCACCGGCCATCAAGGCTCTCAATTCCACCAACCCTTTCTCGTGTTTGAGCTGCTCCGAATCCTTCGGCTCTTTCGCGCCCTAATGGCCATCCCACAGTTTCGGTCCACAGGTCATGCCTTCTTGAAAATCCTTCCCTCCGCCTCTTCCCTCTTCCTTAACCTTTTCGCGGTGACCTTCCTGTTTGCGGCTTGCGGCCTGGAAATCTACGGAGGCCTGGTGAACACCGACCCCGCCCGCCCCCAACTATCGGTGCTAACTCCAACTTACTACTATGAAAATGGTCTCTTTCTATTTAATTTCAACGATCTAGGCGGGGGTTTCATTATTCTGGTTGAGATCCTTATCGATTCCTCTTTAATCCAGCCATTCTATGAGGCTTTTGGAGCCTTGGTAGAGGGAAATGGGGCAGGAGCGCGCGTGGGTACGCTCATATTCTTTGTACTGTACTACTGCATTGGACAGCTCGTGGTGCTCAACATTGTCGTCGCCTTTATCTTGGATGCATTTATGTATGAATCTGAGAAAGAAGAGGAGGGATTGGAAGAAAAAAGAGCTTCAAGACGGGCGATGAGGCGCCAACCAGAAGGTGGGGAATTAAGTCGTGAGGAGGGGTCGCTCTAGCATTCGTCAGAAGAAAACGTAGACGGGAAGGAAGACATGAGATTCTGGCGCGCCTTAGCTTTAGAGCAGGAAAACTCCTTCAAGTAATTCTTATGTCTATATAAAAGTGGCGACAGTTCTAGCGTCACGCCAAAATCACGCGTCATCATAGGCTGAATAGCTCGCATTGCCTTGAGTATGAGGGATCATATTGGGAAAATTTGAAAAGAGTAAATGATGCAGCTTTGAATGGTCATGTACGGCGCATAAATGAATAAATGAAAAGAAATGGCAGACATACTCGATGTCTGTGTCAGATTATTTATTGTTTCACACTTGCACGTGGATAGATATTACATGCTGTGTGACCGGACATTCCATACTCAATTACAAAGCTCAGCCAACTTCTTTCGAATCAAGGCGTTTTGCCGGCAATATATATGGTCTCCTTTGTCCTCCACACATACAAACAGGAAATCCACATATCTCCTTTCCTCACTCAAGTTAAATTGATGCAGAGGCAGCTTTTTTCATTCACCCATCAATCCTTGCTCCACTCGCCGCACACACAAAAACTGCCCCCATAATAGGACTGATATGTACTAAAATGAGACCCGCCATCTGTCTCCCTTCCATTCAGCCGTCTCTTCCCCGCAACTGTCGCTTGCCCCACCTAGTTGTGCTAAGCCAATCCAAAATGGGGCTTGAAACATACCGAGAGGACAGGATGAAGTAGAGCACGGTGATCAAAACCAATATCCAAAAGAGGGGTCCGCCCAGGGCCGCCGGTGGAGGAGCGTAAGGTGGCGCGAATGTGGCTTCATAGCGGATGGTTTGATATCCTTTCGGGAGAGCCCGGAGGGGCGGAGGAGGGGCTTGTGGCTCGTCAGGATTCAAGGGATCCATGTTGAGGAAGACCCAGTAGGTGTAGGGGAAGAGGTCGGGGAGGAGCCCCTCGACCGACAAATGGTGGACTGCGGGGATTGCCCCTCCCGGGTCGCTGGAGGTGATGTTGCATGTGTACAAGCGCGCGTACGAGGACTCATCGCCGCCCTGATGGTTGAAGACATCGACAACGTTCGCGCAATTTAGGAGAGATTCGCTCTCCCCCTGCATTACCTCCGGTCGCGTTTGTGGCAGCGGCTGTCGTGCCCCGCGTACTTTTTGCAGCTTCCTGTCAACCGACGTGAGATCCTTGAGAATGTCTCTTCTGCCGGCTATGCTATGACTGCTTCCATTATTGGCATCAGCATCGTCGCGGTCATCCTCACTGGGCCGACAGGGCCCATCCTCCAATGGGTCGTAGAAACCTTTCTCCCGCATGGCAGCGACCACTTTCGGCTGTGAGGAACGTAGGTGAAGAGTGTGAGTTTCACAGAGGTAGAATACTGAATTCCTCATGCATTATCTAACTTTGTGCCCTCGGTCGTCATACCTGCATAAATTCATACATGGCCGCTTGAGTCGGGAAGTAGAAGATTGAACCGACCAACAGGACCATGGTTAGGGAGGGATTGCCACCGCTGAGGTTCGATTTCATTCCCGTCATCCTCTTTTCGGCTCTTCTAATACTCGCGGGTAGCTTCTCACTCTTTGCATGGATTTTCTCGCCGTCTTGAGGGCTGAGAAAGTCAATGCCGTCGCCTCGAGCCGCACGCGTCGCCCCTGCCGCGGGAACTATGTCAAGATACCCTTCTTGCTCCGTCCTGAGTTCCTTAGCATCTGCAAGTTCTCCTTTTTCTGCTGGCTTCAAGTCTGATGTTGGAGTATGGGACAAATCATGAAGATGACCTTCTTCTTCCTCTTCTCCCGCAAAGACAAAGCTTAGGTGTGCTGTCCTGGCGTTTTGTCCGAAGCCCCCAGACTGGAAGGAAATATGGATGCATGAATTAAGATTGCCTTGCACGGCCATGGGCACCGCCGAGCAGTTGCTCAAGACAGGCAATGGCATGCAAGGCGTCAATGTGATTGTTTGGGTCGCTGGCAATGGTGGAGAGGCTGAAAAGTGACGGAGCGTTGTCTGTTTCGATGGCGATGATGCCACGCGGCAAGATAAAGCTACAAAAAGAAGACATGCACGTATAATTTTTCCCGATCGTGACTGTTTCAACCTCTTGTATCTGTAGCCGTACATTCTATTTGTTTTTTGGAAGGTAGAGGTAAATAGCGGGGATAAGATGAAAGGTAAAGAGTAATCGATATGGGCCTTGCCGTGCCCAAGAGCCGTTAGTGCTGAAATCTATGTGCTGGTCGACCAAAGTGAGCGACCGGTCGTAGAGGGCGATGCGCAAAGAGGATCTCAGCATACCCTCTGTTTTGAGTCGTCCAAAGGTACATTGTAGTGAGGGTCTTTTGATCTTTAGCCCGCTAGTCACGTAAACTCAGAAGGGTTGAATCGCCGAAGTCCCGAGGGCCGAGAGGAACAAGGAACGGACTGAATTGAACTGGACTCATACGAGGGACACGCTAGAAATAGAGGCCGCGGTATTGTTCACTTTTCGAGAAGAACGTGACAGAATTTAGGGATACCGCGAGATGCTTTTGGTCTCTGAGAGTATGCAAGTATCCCTGTAGCAAGAGAATGTCCAAGCTCACTTAATGTCAAGAAAAGTGAAGGGGGTAACTGTTGGGATATTTCATACATTTACCGTCATCCTGCTATCCTCACTAGTATTGCATTTCAGGCCAGTACGGAACGTACATAAGAATGGAATTGCCAAAAAAAATACATACCCAGGAGGGGCAAATCACATGTAAGTTAAAAATGTACATGTCGACACCACCACTTTATCACAAGAAGTTCCCCAGGGACAGTTGCCGAGAAACAGATGAATGATTTCGACATCATTGGTCAGCATCGAAAATTATTCCTCAATTTTGGGCGCCACATGACTTTCTTCAAGGTACATGCAAGTTTTAAGAGCATACAGGTAATTTTCGACTATACCTAAGATAATTAGGTCGGCCTTTGTTCAAGATTACAAGCTAGCAGCGCGATGACACGACATGGGCAGAGCTGCAATTTGTGAGTATACCTCGCTAAGTCAACAGTGACAGCAAGCTTTCAATATAGGGTCTCTCACTGGTACAATTATGATAATGCAGCACAAAGTTTAAGACCGCGAAACCCTAAACCTTCAGACTCCCAACAAGCACCCGAGCTTGGCAGCAATTCTTGATCTAATTTCCCGCACAGCGGTCACTACGAAGGTGTCACACGCCGGAGCGGTACATTACATGAGAACGCTTATTTATGCCCTCAGGCGAGTAAGAGAGCGAGGTCTTCATCTGTAGTAATGAAGACGCACTCTAGTGTGTCTTTACCGCAGGGACCTAGCAACAGAATATTGCATAGCCATGTCAAATTGTTGTCCGAGAAAGCATTGCTCTTAATTGCTTTCTTTTATTTCCCCCGTAGGCTGCTGACAAGCATGCCGTTTTGGGATGAATCTGGGCCGCGATGCTCAGGTTTAACGAGCAAATGTATATTTCTACAGGCTTATCTTTGATTTCTCAATAAATTCTACTTATTTTTTTTCCGCGATAAATTCAGGGATCCTCCGCTTTGTCTAGTATCAAAGGAAACCTCACACGTCCTTTGTAAAATAACAGTTGAGAGCGTTGCGAGCCATTTGTTTTCCTTTTTCAAAATTGATTGATGTAAATTCGTTAAAACTTCGATTTGATGTAAATTTATAAAAACTTCATTGCAGTGTGGCATTAATTATCATGCTCTTATACACAAGAATAAAAGGGCATACTCCGATTTGTACTTCCCGTTGATATATCTTACTCCTCTTCTTATCTCACTGTCGGGCCGCCTCGTGCTACCCCCCTCGGACAGGGGATCTCTCTCCTCCACGCCCACAGAAAGGTTTGCAAAGGTCGACACCGGCCATCTTTGGCATTAACCAGCACGACAACAGCATGCACACAAAATTTCTTCTCATGCACGCCTGATGTTAAGGTCTTTGCCCAAGCAAAGACGTGTGACAGGCCTTTGCGCCCTTTCCTCCTCCCTGCCGGGCGAGGCTCTCGGCCCCGTCAGCTGTCGCCCTCTCTAATCCGATATGGCCGCAGCAAATTTGAAGCAGAAAATTCCGTCCGCGGCAAACATTTGCACGCGGAACAGATGGAGGCACCTCAAATTGAAAGATAGGTTTGAGGAGGATGAAAAGGCTATGGTGTTTTTATAAGCAATCCTATTACACCTATACGTACACAGCGGCCGACCAGGAGCACAAGACGACACGAGGTAGTCAGAGTCCCCTCGAACGTTGCTTTGCTTGAAGCCGGCGTACACAAGCCTCACTACGCACCACATCAACATGCCTCCTTCGATTTTTGAGCGTCTCATCAACATTTTGGGAAGCAGTCCACCAGGTTCGTATGCAATAAGTCCATGTGTTGGTTCTTAGTGAGCGACTTGGTGAACATACATGTCCATTTACCTTTTCCCCCTTGTCCTAACCCCTTGACGTGCCGTACAAATTCACAATCAGACTCAGATCATCACCGACCCCACGATCAAGAAAGCTACGAAGTTCGGCGTGCATTGAGTGATTGCACGATTCCTGACGATTTCAGAGTGGAAGGAGCGGAACCTCCGGCTGTCAAGGCAGGACGACTTGAATTTTCACGTGCATCGGATGTCCTCGATAATACTTCCAAGGACTCTCGGAATCCCCTTCCGAAGGGCGATGATGGAGGACAGGAAAGTGGACTTCGGCAGCATATTTCTTCCTATGCTTCAAAGATGGCTCCTTTGGAGGACGAGGGCGCGAGGGAGAAGGACATGAAGAGGGAAGCGTCTTCCTCATCATGTTCGTCCACAGGGCCCTTCCCCTGCTCTAGCCCCCCAAAAGAGTTTTTTTTCAGTCGACCAGGATGGGAAGATCCTGCGAGGTGATTCACGGGCCTCCTCCTTGGATGTAAGTCTCTGCAGCTATTCCCTCACTCAGCTCCTTGTTCACTTTCCGGGTGACCATTTTCTTGGCATTTTCTTGGCCTCACACCTCTGACTTCTGACGACTTTCCTCATTCCACCGTTATTTTCCAATAAAATGTTGTCTATCAACCTGCCTAAAAATTTTCGACAAATCATTCCATACCCTGTTCCTCGTCCTCAGGTGGCCATACCCCCCCTCAAGGGCCATGATCATCCCCATCACGTTCGCGTAATTTCCTGGATGAAGGATCTCGGGGAGGGCGCATTATCATTGGAGGAGTTTAGCATGATCCTTCCGACCGTTTTGATGCGGTGCAACCTTCGGAACATGAAGATGTGCGAACCGGTCAAGCGCCTACTAGGGTGAGGAGGGAGGACGGAACGCAGGTTGGGTTCCGACGTGAGTTTATCTCGCGCCCCACAAACGGGTCCTCTCATGCGACCATGTTTTCTCCCTCCCGTATCAGGCGTTTGGAGCTCCGTCGTGAGGATTGGTCGCCCTACGCGTTTTGGGACCCTGACAAGCTCTACACCCGCAACCTGGTGGCGACGGACGGCAAGACTTTCACCCTGCTCCTCCTCTGCTGGAATCCCGGCAAGGTGGGCCTTGTCTCTTTTTCTACCTATTTAAGCTATTTCCTCCCTTTTCCTCTTCTCCCATCTGGTGCTTGGATCTATATGCCCTGGTCTTTTTATGACTCCCGCCCATCCGTCCTTTCCTCCCTCCTTTTCTCTCGATTTCTCTCCAGGAATCTCCCATCCACGACCATCCTTGTGACGGTTGCTGGGTCAAATGCGCGCAGGGCACGGTCAAGGAGACCATCTACCAGATGGACGGAGGCAGGAGCCTGGTGGCGGAGGAGGAGAAGTACTTCTACCCGGGGGAGCTCTCGTACATCGAAGGTGCGGAGACAGGGATTGGAGGAGAGAGGTAGAGAGGACTGACATTTATTTCAAGTTTCGCTGGCTTTTCTGTTTGAGTGCAAGGCGTGGTCGACGGGAGCATACCCTCATTCCTCTCTTTAATACCGCCACTTTCACGCTAGATTCGCTCGGCTTCCACAAGGTGGGCAACCCAGACCCCGTCATCGGAGCTGTCACCCTCCATTGCTACATTCCTCCCCCCCGCTCTGCCCGCGTCTGGCTGCCCACCCGCACGGCGGTCTCTGACTCTATGACCGTGCCCACGTGCCTGTATTCGGCCTTTGGACAGCGCGTGAAGGAAGGGGGGAGGAGATGGGGAAGGAGGGACCGACAATCACGGACCTCAGGGCTGTGGGTGCTGGTGCGGTGGTTGGGTCGCCGTCAAATGAAGCGTAGAAGAACAACGAAAAGATAAGAGCAGGAGGGAGGGAGGATGCACCGCTTTATGCCATCGCCCACCCCCTCCACGTAGGAAGGAATACGTAGGACACGCAATAAAATATGTTGAAGATATAGAAATAATCGGGAAAGTTGTGCACGGGCGCAACTGCAAAAAAGAAACGATGACTCCGTATTTCATAGGTGGGGAAGGAAATATTGACAAGCACATCAACCCATTCTGAATGTCTAAAAATCCGGCGATGGTTAGACCAGGCAGGTGCTTAGACCGTGTAAATAGTGTTGTTTAGCGTTTGTGTAGAAACAAGCAAGGCCGTGATGGATGTCTGCATTGAAATTTTGAGGGATAGCATGAGATGATGGTTTGATGGAGAAGAATGTGGGGTCCTATTTCACAGTGCAGGACTCTTATCAATCTTTGTGGAAGGTACAGCAACGTAATGAAACATATTGACGAAATAGCAGTAGGAGCAGGAAGAAGAGCGGGCGCAGGAACACAGTGTATTGACGCATAGGATGGCAACTCTTGTTTTCTCAATAATAAATGTGAGATGAAAAGATCGACACGGTCCTCTCCGTAGTACGTCGCTCTAAAAAGAGTAGCAAGTTTTCTTCTCGCAGCTTGTGATTTGTCGCACTCTCACATCACGCATGACCATCACACCCTTCAATTGGTATTATTTCTCCTCATGACCTCTAGGAGATAGCTTTCCTTTCACTTGAGCCGGACAACGCAGTGAGGTGGCCGGACTTCAAGCAACGAACGGCGACTGTACTTGTTACCTTTTCATTCGCACCATGCTACTCCCGCGCAAACACTGCCATGGCATCTCCTTGCTAGCTTTTTTTTTTGTCCTTCTCCACAGCCTTCGTCTTTGTTCGGCCAGCCACCACCTCATTTTGCAATCCCACCCATCAAAGTAAACCATCAAGCACAGTCAAAGCCAACAAGACCCTGCCTCCACTGCCACAATCCTCTTCATCACCTCGTGGCCCCGTGCCAAAAAATTCTCCAGATCCACCTTTTAAATGGCGTGGTGGTGCCTTCGCTGCACGCATCCCCGGAACCAAGCCCAATCGGGTCCTGGCCTGGCTGCAAACATTTGCGCCTGGACCTGACGCCCCCCGGAAACAAAAGCTTGACTGGGACTTTCTGCGGATCGCCGCACCGGCATTCGTGCAATTCACAGCCGAACCACTAGCAGGATTGGTCGACACGGCATACTTGGGGCGGCTGGGACCGGTAGCCCTTGGGGGTGTGGGAGTGGCCATCTCGGCGCAATATTCGGTGTCCAAGCTCTACAATGACCCTTTACTGCGCACGAGCATCTCCCTGGTCGCCTCAAGCGAGGGAGCAGACGTTGGAGAAAGTGAAGCGAGCAAAGCAAATGCCCTCTCTCGGTCAGTCAGCACCGCCCTCCTCCTAGCGGGAGTTGTGGGTCTACTCCAAGGGGTAGTGTACGTGTTGTGCGCCGCTCCAATCATTCGCGCCATGGGCGTACTCCCCGGGAGCGCAATGTACGACCCCGCTGTCTCATATTTGCGCATTCGAGCCCTGGGCACCCCGGCTGCCACGCTCTGGCTCGTTTCCAACGGTATCTTCCGCGGTCTCGGCGATACTCTGACCCCGTTGAAGTGGAGCCTTGTGTTCACCGTCCTGAACGCGGCCTTGGACCCGCTGTGCATGTTCACGTTCGGAATGGGTCCTTCTGGGGCAGCCATGGGCACCGCAATCGCACAATACGTGGCGTTGTTCCCCTTGCTCCTTCGAGTCCGGCAACGTGCCCGTGTCCGCCTCAATTTCGCCGACCTCCTCCCCTCCCTCGGCCAATACCTCCGTGCGGCCTCCTTGGTCTTCGTCAGGACCTGGGGAAAGATCCTTGCCTACGCCTACTGCGCTCGCCAAGCCGCTCTGCTCGGTGTCGTGGGAGCGGCTGCCTACAATCTGACGTTTCAGGTGGGATTTGCCACCACCCAGCTCTGCGAGTCCATCGCCATCGCCGTGCAGTCCCTCATCGCCCGAGAGCTTGGAGTCCTGAAGGCAGCCACGCTGGCCTCCGCAAGTGGTACGGCCAGCATAAGGGAAGTGGAGGAAGCACGCGGGAACCTCTGGCACCTGATCAAGCGAGGCTGTGTCCTCGGTGCCATGGTCTCCGGCGGCCTTTCCGTCGTCACGCTATGCAGCAAGTCGACGGTCATGCGAGGTCTCACATCCGATCTCTCCGTGCAAGCCACGGCATTGGCTGTCTTTCCGCTTGTCATGGCCTGCCAGGTCAATAAGGGCCTCGCCTACCCCGTGAACGGGATCATCATGGGTGGCCTCGATTGGGGCTTTTCGACCGTGACCATGTGGCTGGCGAACGTGATCTGTATCGGACTCTTGCTCTTGTGGAGTCCTCACGTGGGTTTGTCAGAGTTGTGGACTGCTTTAAGTGTCTTTATGGCTATCCAGTGGGTCAGTGGCGTGATTCGCTTCGCGTCAGGCACGGGGGTATGGAAACTTTTGAGGGAACGAGGTGGGCGACAGCGTGCAAGGTGAATAGAGAGGCGGGAGAGGATCAGGAAGCAAAGGCAAAGGTCACATGTACATTAAGTACCTATAAGCAGCAAATTCGAAGTATAGAAGAATCGACAAATGTGAAAGTTAGGGTTAGCAATGATAGCATCGCAAGAAGAAAAAACATGAGAGACAAGGATGGGAAGCGTGTTCTCCTCCCGGGCGGATTATCCTCAACCATGCGTGTCTCACGACGTGCTATTTGTGAAACTCTGGTAGCATGTTTAATCAGCATGTCACCCACTTCCCAACACGTTTTTCGCGTTGAGATTCTCACTAGACTACTCAGGTAAGGCGTTTGTAGGCTACCTTTCCCCCGAGGGTTTAGGGAAGGGGGAGGTTTCCTTATTGCAAGTTCTGATTTGAATGCCCATAAACTCAAAATGTAAGGAGAACTACTGGACGTCATCATCTCACCGATGCAGTCACCAAGGAAAGTGATCTCTTCGGGTGTGAACGGATGGGCCTCTGCTAACGATGAAAGCTTAGTCATCTTCTTTTTCTCCACATCGCGACACCTTAACCACTGTCTTTTCCACGTAAATTCATAACCCCCTGTAATTAAAAGAAGGGAAGGCACTTCCCTGGATCACAAATGCTGAAAAGACAGAATTTGAAAAGGCCAAGCTTGAGTATCGCATGTGCTAGAGGCCACAGTACGAGAAACATCACCGGGGGGGTTTCTCCGGCGTCCGGTACGAGAAACACCAGGGCAGGCTCAGGGCCGCTAGAGGACTCTGCGAGGTCTGCGGGTTGCAGAAGGGAAAGCAGATGGCCTCGCTCTGACACAAGAAGGGTGTCGCTCTTTCTCTTCCACTCTGAAAACTGCGAAACATTTGGCCACGCGCGGGCACACGTCCACTATCTGGACTTACGTTGCACGTCTTCCTTTTTGTGCATATGACGCACTTTATCTTGTATTTATCTCGTGTCATGGAAGTTGGTTTCGGAGCGAGGCGGTCTTTTAAGGCGGCGCCCTCTCCGCGTGTAGAGCGTGTCACTCACGTGCTGATGCCTGCAAATACTTCGCCACGCCGACAGGAACACACTGAGCGACATCAGGCAATCGCAGAGCATTGTCTTACCGTTTTGAGCGGTGAGCCTCACGTAAAAGAACTCGTACTTCCACGTCTTCATAAAAGCGGCGTAGACATTAAATTGGCGTCGTGAGTGAGATTTGCCTGGAAAGAACCCGCGTTTTCTGCTTCGGGTTATCTTTATAATAGAATCAACGACTCTGCCACTTGCCAACATCACTGCATCATGGCACCATTGACACGGACACATGTGTTTGTTGGCGTCATTGCCTGCTGTGTTTTAGTTGGACTTGTGGAGGCTTTTCTGCCGGCGGGCGTGAAACAGGCGTTGCACCGTCGCGCCGGACGAGTCACACTTAGCACCCGGCCTTCAAAACCTACCCTGGCCGCAGCAAAATTGGTCGACCCGCCACCACCCTTGCAAGCTCGTCCAGACTGGTTGCCAAAGATCCCTGAAGGTTGCGACTCGGACTATGAGTGCGAAGGAACCGAAAGCTGCTGTGACTTCATCTTCTTCAAGATGTGTTGCTCCGATGGAGGGCACACGCAGGAGGCGTGGACCCCGGTCCCCATACCGGTGAGGCCTGGCGATGGTTATCAACAGGGGGGAGGGTTTGGCGGCAACGGAGGCTACTCAGGCGGCGGAGGCCTCTACCGATGAAGAGAGCAGAGGGACGAGGAGGGGAGGGGGGCCCGTCCGTAAAGCTAACGAGCGCGTCGGTGGGTAGTTTGAGTGGATTCTATTGTGTCAGGTTGACACGTACTAGCATTGTTGTGATTTTTGTAGGAATTTTTGTACATAGCCCGACCCCACCACTGGAGTCAAAAGTTCCTGAGGGTGCCAGTAGCGGCAGTGGTATCCCACACTTTTCTCACGGTTTTGTCATCAAGTACTTTGCCAGCTGTCGTGCCCTTGTTTTGGCAATGGTCCTCGTTCAACTCGTCAGTGTGCGAGGAATGGAACGACGCAGACGCGGACTGTGGTAAAGCAGCGTGAGACATCAAGATCGGAAAGAACTGTCTTCTAGTGTCATAGGTCTTGCGGACTGTCTTCTTGTGTCGTACGTCTTGCGGGACCTCCCTCAGCAATGAGGAGCAGATCGTTATGATTGAAACGTTTGAAGCAGGTGATCGATTCAAGTGGCACAGGCAGGTCAAATGAGGTGTGCGCGTGGTGTAGCGCCTTAGCCTGTCTCTTGTAGTCATCCCTTTTTGTAAATAGTCGAGTCGGAGAAAGGTGGCCTTACGCCCCGTGCTCGAGATACTCTCATGTTTATACGCGAGGGAGATTTGATTTCAAGTATTTTACAGATTCTGTTGGGTAGCAATTAATAGCGAAAAGGCAAGTCAGCTCACGGTCCTGGGCAAGGGTCTGAAGAATGACTGGACTTGGACAAGAGTCGAAAGTGCTGAAAGGACGGATGCCAAAGTGAGGCCAGACGTGGACAGATTTGGCGCCCTTTCCGGCGCCCTTCTGCATTATGAAGCCTTCCATCCGTTCTTGGCCCCAAAAAACATCCACCATGGCCGTGGTTGTCGCCGAAAAGCTGAAATAATTACAGTAGCCAATGCTTTCGGCATGGCTTGGGCTGCATGATATGTGGTTTGGTTCTTCTGTACAAAAGTCCTTCACATTAGAGAAAGGTCGCGGGGAGATGGATAAAATGAAAACAAGCACTTGTTTCGATGGACTGACTTTCTACACCAGTAAATTTTTCGGTTTTTGCGTACAGAGAATGTTAATCTCGCATGGCTCAAGTTTGACTGTGAGCACTTTGAACGCGTAACGACTGATATTCACCCCAAGACACCTTTCTCCTCCAGCAGGCCCTCCACGTCTTCGCACAAGAAGGCTGCACCCAAACACGCATCCACTTGGGCCACACATTCCTGTACTTCCCCCTTCTCATATACCAGTAGCATGGGAAGTGCTGCGGTGTCTAAACGTAAATTGCTACGGGGAAGATTGAGTCCTTGATGGAGGCGCAGAAAACAAACGGCAGGATAATTTCGAGCCAGATAAGGTAGAATGGAATTTAGGAGTCGGCAAGCGGGAAGATGAGGCTCGTAGACGTGCACGACAACCTTTGTTGTAGGAGAGGATTCCAAAAGGGCATCAATCTTATCGACCATATCTGTCCCTGAAGTTTCTTCGACCTCTCCAAACAGGATACGGGGTCTTACGGCCGCTTGCTGCACTGATAGCTGCTTCATATCTGCCAGCCAGCGCACGCGTTGCAACTCAACGAAGTCATCATCTCCAGCATTGATTGATGGGCTGTCTTCATCCTTTGAATCCAAGATGTTCGGCCAGCTCGAGGACTCTATCCTTGTTTTTGATTTGCTGGTACAGCCGTCTGCGATACGAAAAAGCACATATTGTCGATGCTCGTTTTCCTCTCTTTTCAAGTCCTGCATAGCCTTAGCATGGGCTTTATAATCTGCCAAAACACCTTTGGGACCAGTTTTAGAGCCAAATCTATCACTGTGTCGGTTCGGAGGACATCGCATTTCCATGATGCAATCTTCTGCATTAAAAGACCATGGCTGCTCGTCCTCGCCCTTCTCAAAACCATCTGAAACAGCGTGGTGACCATCTTCGGTCCAACTTGTGTAGCGACCCGGTACATTGGACTGGAAAAATGTGTTTTCTAATGTAGCACCTTTACCGTTCATGCTTGAGTTGTCGTCCTAAGGGGATATGGGTCAAAAGGTTTTCATTTTTTAGGATTCTGCAACCCCCCAAATAGCGCGTAGAAAGTATAAATGGGCCCACCACAAGGATTACATATGTCAGTCCAAGCTTGTAAAAGATAATTACGTTTGATAATCGCTGTATGGTGGAAACCGCTTGTTGACAAACATTCGCTTGAGCCGCTTTCAGGACATTTTGTATGAAAAAGACGGAACACATTACAAAACTTCAACTTTTCGACACAAAAACCTCCTCTATGTGAAAAACATGACATTGAAAAATGTTAGGACGAGTCCATCAATCAAGTTAAAATAAACACACATCGTTACAAACAGAAAAATAGCCATATCATTTCCACTTCCTCTTCTTTGCTTTGGTCGGTGTTTACCCCCTCTATCCCTTAGGCTCGCTGCCCTCCAGTCTCGTCGTCGCAAGCCACCCCCTTTCTTACATCCTGCGTGTGCTTCTTCCAGCCTTATTATCCCCAGTATGTCAAGATTTGCGATATGTCTATGTTTATGGGCAGGTTGCTCACTTCTATGGTCGTATCGCTTTTACCGATTCGTAAAAGTCGTGGTGAGGCTGGAGACAGTCGTCCTAAACGAATCGCCATCGCACGTGCGCATCATGATCGCCCTTTTTCGATCCCAGGATCACACTCATGAGCCGTACATGCTCCTCACATGCAAAAGTTTCCATGATTCAGGACAGACGCATGCAAGTCAACACATTATATGCTGAAAATACACTACAGTCGCCGCAGCCAACGTAGGCTACATGATTGTCCCCCCTTCGCCAGCACCACCACCTGCTGGTAGCGGCGGTGGATGCTGCGAAGACAATCCCCTTCATCTCCCTTCCCTCCACCCCCTTCTGTCGTAGCCAGCATCTGCTGATGCCGTTGTTGCTGTTGCTGTTGTTGTTGTGGTTGTTGATGTTGTGCTTGTTGTAGTGGTAGTTGTTGTTGTTGTTGTTGTTGATGATGATGATGTACTTGTTGTTGACGATGATGTACTTCTTGTTGTTGTTGTTGACGATGATGTACTTCTTGTTGTTGTTGTTGTTGTTGTTGTTGTTGTTGTTGTTGTTGTTGTTGTTGTTGTTGTTGTTGTTGTTGTTGTTGTTGCTGCTGTTGTTGTTGCTGCTGTTGTTGCTGCTGCTGCTGTAACATGGCCTGTTGTGCCGCCTGCGCTGCCTGGGCTTGCTGTCGGGAGGCCGCGGACAACGTCTTGAGCTCCGTGATGATCTTGGCAGACAAATTCATGAACGAGAACCCGTCCCCCTCCACGCGTTGGAAATCGAGAAGGTAGATGTTCTGCTGGACCTGAGAAAAGGGAGTGCAGGCAGGAGAGGGGTTAAGGAGGATGTAAGGGCATGACAAAAAGGACGAGCTCTGACGATATCATTACACAAAGTAACAGCAGCTCTTTGTTAATTTCTCGCTAGCCTTCCCATTCACTACCTTGTACAAATTCAAGCCGATGATAACCGTGTAGTCATAATTCAGAAGGGGATTCTCCGCCCCGATATCCTCCGCGTCCGGGTCCACGGGCCAAAAATCATGGTCTTCCTCCATGGCCGCCTCCCCTCCTCCTCCTCCCGAGGACGACGTGCGCTTTCTCAAGGCCAATGCCCCGGGCCCATGTCCGCTGGGCCACCGCCCGCTTCCTCTGGAGGTGGACGCCTGTCGAGAGAGCGCCCCCAGGAATTGGGGGTCGTGCACGGAAGGGTGGGGTTGGAGGACCACGGCATTGGGGCGCCAGCGACACTTGAGCCGATAGGAGGAGACGGCCGACCACTCGCATCTTAGCTGAAGGAGGGCCTTGTAGACTTCGGTCATGACATGGGCCGGGTCCTTCTTGGACTGGATGCCCAGGTACCAACGACGTTTCCTGGCCGCGGCCGCGGCGGCTTGTTGTTGATGGAGGGACGTGCTCCCGGAGGATAAGGCAGTGCCGGAGTTAGAGGCCGAGCCAGACAGATGCTGGGGCGTGACACCGCCGCTGTTGCTCCCCCCGGACCCCGTGCCCGACGGGTTGTGACGCGCGAGGGCCCGCGAGGCTTCCTCGGCAAGGCGTTGCTGGGCGGCCGTATTCTGGGAAGGGGTGGTAGGAGTCATGGAGCCCGAACCGGGTGTCCGGTGTTGTTGAGGGGAGAAAGCCGGGGGCGTGGCGTCGTGTTGGGTCTGCTGCATGAGCATCATTACTTCCGCCGTGCGCTGCTTGGCTTGCTTGTGGTCGAGAATGATCTCATACGCCACCTTCAGGTCATGGCGTTGGTTCCGGCGTTGGATCGCGTCCAACACCCGCTGCCAGGTCACGCCTCGGAAAGGGTAGGAGCATACCGCCCGAATGCAGTCCTCGTCTATCACACGCTCCTGCTTCTCCATCAGTTCTGGAGGAAGGCGGAGGTAGCCGGGAAGCTTGTGCTGGTACCAGGGATGGAGACGGATCTCGGGGATGGTGATCCTTTTCATCGGGTCCACCACCAGCATCCGAGGGATCAGATCCCGGGCAAGCTGCGAGAGGTGGGAAGGCAGGGTGTACATGCCGCTTTTTATCTTTTTGAACAAGTTGGGGATGCTCTCGTCGTCGAAGGGGAGGGAGCCGCACAGGAGGGCGTAGAGGATGACGCCACAGCTCCACACGTCCACCTCAGGACCTGCGTATAGGTTCCCAGAGATAACTTCGGGGGCGGCGTAATTGGGAGAGCCACAGGAGGTGCGGAGGAAATCGCCGTCTTTCATGATGTTGCTGAGGCCGAAATCGGCGAGTTTGATGTTGTTGTCCTGGAAGGAGGGGAGGGAGGGAGGGAGAAGTGGGGAAATAGGGGAGGAGGGGAGGAGAATCGGGAAGACGGTCAGTGACGCGCGGGTGCCCGTACAAATGTGTCTTTAACGCCTTGTCCTTCGATCTTGGCCCCATTCCCTCCCTCCTCCCCGCCTCACCGCGTCCAGGAGGAGGTTCTCGGGTTTCAAGTCCCGGTGGACGATGTGATGGAAGTGGCAGTACTCGACTCCGGAGATGATTTGGTGGAAGAACTTCCGCGCTTCATCCGCGTTTAAACGGCCTTTGGAGACGATGTAGTCGAAAAGCTCGCCATTCGGGACCTGGAGGAAGATGAGCGAGAGGGAGGAAGCAAGGGAGGGAGGGAGGGAGGGAGGGAGGGAGGGAAAACAGGGAAGGCGAGGGAAGGAAGGCGTGAGGCAGCGGACGCTACGAAACGCGGCGGAAAAATGTTCAACGAAATCACGGAAGTGGCCACTTTGACCTCGGTGGAAAAAGTTCATCCATCTGCTTCCCGGCCTCTCCTTTTCCCTGTTGCCACTCACGTATTCCATGACGACGAAGATATCCGTGGGCGTGTCGATAACTTCGTACAGACGAATGATGTGCGGGTGTGTACACATCTTTAGGATATTGATCTCCCGGCGCACTTTCTCCCCCATGTCCAGCTGCTTGATGCGATTGCGATTCAAGATCTTGATAGCCACCTGTAGCGATCGAGAGACATGGACGGGAACAAAATAAGGGGACGTTTAGGGGTAATTAAGAGCGGTTATTGAATACGAACGAGCAGACAAGGATAAAATGAGACCAGAAATTTAGGCATGGAAGGGATTTGGAGGGAGCAAACATAGCTTACCAGGTGCCCTGTGATGATGTGCTTGCCGAGCTTGACTTTTCCAAAAGCTCCGATACCCAGGGTCTTGAGCAGGCGGTAATGCCCAACTTGCAAGGGATTATCTGCCATTTTTCTCTTCCCTAGACGCGGCAACGCTTTCTGTCACAACTGCGTTCCACACCTTGCCGCTTGAGCTACGGACTTCAGATGGGCGGTTTTTACACTGCCTCCTTTCCTTCCCTTTTACAAAGGATGTTTCCCCCCGCCTCTAAAAGAGCCTGCCCCACCTTTCTGGCCTTCTTTTGCTTATATAAGATTCGGTGGACTCTCCAAGGCAGCTTGGACACTCAGCACAAGAGAAAGGAAGTTTCCACGTCAATTTGTAGCAATTGCAGCGCTGAATTATGCACACGCTTCTCGACAAACGTCCACCCGGATGTTTTTACACTTGCTGCCGCAACTGCTGCTACTGTAGCAGGCTCAGACTATCTCCTTTTTCCAAAACGCATCTCTTTCCAAGGTCACGCCGATATGATGGTAGCTAGCAGTGTGTTGTGAGGGGCGTTGAAAAAGCGACGATTAGTAAAGGCATGAAGATAGTCTACGACCACGTGGAGCTCAATCACTCTGACTAGCATTCTTTTTCCTAATAATAGTCGCTAAAAGACTTGTATCAGTTTTTTCTGGATCTTGTAATGCGGGAAAGTTAGCTGCATGGTCGTGTCCTCTCCCATCCGCTTTTAGTCGTTATTGAGGTTTCCTCGCCATGCTCAACAGGGAGATGCTCGCATGCCAGCGCACTACACGAATCCTGTTAAAAGACGACGGGACAGCCCTCAACCACATGATCCCTCCTTCAGAGGCTGCACCACCCCATGACGACCGACCGCGTTCATTTCGGACAAAGGGAATGGGACGACGGTCATGGCAAAGGCCCTGGCGCGCCCGCCATCATTCTTCACCCGCACGCCTCACCCAAGCCCGGATCCCTCCTCCTCCACAATCTCCTCCGTAACACGGCGTCCTTCCACCACGTCAAAGTCCATCCGATCAATCCGTTCCCAGGTGCATAAAACCCGCCGTCGTCGCTTCCACGTGATGTCATGGCGGGCGATTTACAACCGCGGACATGTGGTTTTCGCGGGGCAAGTACGCCTCGCTCGCGCTCGCCCGGTATCTTCCCTACTCATCATCTCGGCCGCCCCTCCCAGCCCATCACAGCGGAGGCAATGTTTAAACAGGCCGCAAATTGCGTAAGCTGTGCCTGTCTCCCGCCGCCTCGTGTCTTCGCATGGACTGTAGAGCAGTAGACTCAAGACGTGGTGACGAGAGTGGTGTCAACCTGCTCGATGGAATGGGAAAATTTTTCAATGGAGGCGCTTTTCGAAAAACCTTCTCATCATCGATTTCTCGCCCTCGCCTATTGTTCTATGGAACGGGGCCATTCACCCATTCCTTATGCTTTCCCTCCCCCCCTTTCTAAAATCCCATGGTACACTATCTGCGCATGCACCGACTACGTTGCCCTTTGACAAAGTAGGTGACGTCGCTTGCCGGCATAGCTTGGAAAGCAAGTCGAAAGATAACTCATTTTTTTATCTCTCATAAAATTTCTCACCTTCCTCCCTCCTTTTCACTTTTTTGGTTGCATTACTAGGACGCAATATTATATCATGGCAGCCTCAGCGGGGCAAATGCTCCTGGATGGGCAGCGTACCTCTGGACAAGATGTACGTACAGCTAATGTAACAGCTTCTATGGCTATTGCCAACATCGTGAAATCTTCCTTGGGACCAGTCGGGCTCGACAAAATGCTCGTCGATGACATAGGGGATGTCACCATCACGAATGACGGCGCTACCATCCTGCAACAATTGGAGGTGGAGCATCCTGCAGCGAAGGTTCTTGTCGAGTTGGCACACCTGCAAGACCAAGAAGTGGGGGACGGGACCACCTCCGTCGTGATTGTAGCGGCCGAACTCTTGAAGCGTGGGAACGAGCTGGTCATGAACAAGGTCCATCCCACGAGTATCATGAGCGGATATAGGTTGGCGCTAAAGGAGGCTGTAAGATTCATTAAAGATAAATTGGTGGTTTCCGTGGACCAGGTAAGACTGGGGGCTAGGAGAGGGAGACTAGTCCCTAGGATGTCTCTTACGAGCCCCGCGCCAACAAACAGGGACCACCATACGTAACCCCTACGAAAGAGCTCACATCCTTTGCACAGATTCTTTTGTATTTCCATTCTACCAGATCATGTCGAGCATTCGTCGCGATTCTAATTATGCACCCCTCCCTTCTTCCCACTCGGTTTCATAGCTTCGGCAAGAAAACCTGCTCAACGCGGCGCGCACGTCCATGAGCAGCAAGATCTTGGGAGCAGAAGCGGACTTCTTCGCCAAGCTGGCCGTGGAAGCTGTCTTGTCCGTGAAAGCAGACAGCCAGCACAGGGATTCGGGGAAGACGGTCAGTAAGTACCCCGTCTCTGCCATCCACATCCTCAAGTGCCACGGCCAATCCTCCCTTTCTTCCCACCTGGTGAATGGCTTCGCGCTGGCCGGGGCTCGAGCCGCGCAAGGCATGCCCACGTCCGTCTCTCCGGCGAAAATTGCCCTGTTGGATTTTAGCCTGCAGCGTCATAAAATGCAGATGGGGGTGTCCGTCGTAGTGGAGGACGTCAAGGAAGTGGAACTCATCCGGCAGAGAGAAATGGACATAACCAAAGAACGGATCCAGAAGATTTTGGAAGCCGGGGCCAACGTCGTGCTGACGACCAAGGGTATCGATGACCTGGCCATGAAATACTTCGTCGAGGCGGGGGCGATGGCGGTGCGCCGGGTCAAGAAAGAAGACTTGAAACGGATCGCGCGGGCGACAGGGGGCCAGGTGATCGGTACCTTGGCGGACATGGAGGGGAACGAGGCCTTCGACCCAAGCATGCTAGGCCTGGCGGAGAGGGTGGAGGAGCGTCGGGTAGGGGACGGGGAGATGCTTTACATTTTAGGGGCCAAGGAAGGAAAAGCGGCCACAGTTGTCCTCCGGGGGGCAAACGACTACATGCTCGACGAAATGGACCGGGCCTTGCATGACGCCTTGATGGTGATCAAACGCATGCTGGAAAGCAATTCTTTGGTGGCGGGAGGGGGCGCGGTCGAGGCCGCTTTATCCGTGCACTTGGAGAAATACGCCATGACTTTGGGAAGCAAGGAGCAATTAGCCATCGCCGCCTTTTCAGACGCGCTTTTGGTCATTCCTAGGACCTTGGCCGTCAATGCGGCCCAGGATGCCACCGAGCTGGTGGCAAACTTACGGGCGGCACATTTTGGGGCCCAGCAGCAGCAGCAACAGCCCTCGTCGCAGCCGTCACAGGTCCCGCCCGAGCGGGCGGGAGGGGGCGCGGCCATGGTTGAGGATGGAGGAGGGGAAATTTCCAAGAAAGCGGGGGGGGGCGCGGAAGAGGGGATGTGGTACGCAGGCCTGGACCTGTACAAGGGCCTGGTGCGGAACAATCTGGCCGCAGGGGTGGTGGAGCCCGCCATCAGCAAGATCAAAAGCCTGCGCTTCGCTACCGAGGCAGCAATAACCATTTTGAGGATCGATGACATGATCAAATTGACAGAAAAATCACCGGGACCGCCGGACGGACGTGGGGGCATGCAATAAGCAGGGCACGTAGGGGGGATCCCAGGGCGTAGCAGTCCTCGGACCAGGCTGTTACATTGCGCGCTGTTGAGGGGGGGGCGAGGGTAAGAATTTTGGAAATGGGGTGTGACGGGAGTGGGGATTAGCAGGCCCAGGGCTGCGATTCTCTACACGGGGGAGGCGGGGAGGGGAAGATTGTGTGGAAGGTGAGTGTCAGTGCCGATGTGCAGGGGACCAGCGACGTGTCGCCCGCGTGCTTGGTTGTGAATGTGGAGGGAGGAGGGACACTCGGGGACAAGCAGGCTGGTGAAGTGGACGGATCGGATCGAGAAAGGTGTGCACGGGGCTCCGTTTTGGGAAAAGAGGGGAGCAATTTAAGGAGCGAGACGCAGACAGGAGGGCTATTCATGGACGGCTTTCGATGAAGGCGACAGGCACCGCGGTAACAAGGCGGAGGGGGACAAAAGCGCAGCCGAAGGAAATATGCGATTCCACAGAACAGTAAACCTTTGACATTTGTCTCGCTTGCCTCAAAATAGAGCGACGGTCGATTGCAACTCCGCGTGCCTAGACTCTCTCCAGGTGTTCCACCAGCGGCTCTTCTCCACCACTTTTCCTTCCAATATTCAGTTTATCCTGCATCTTCCCCCATCAATAATTGTCTTATGCACTCTATGCTTTCCTCAATCTAAACATCCGCTTTTCACACATAGGCTCCGTCAAAATGCCGAAGCAGTCTCTTCCTACCTGCACCTTTTTGATCTCCTCGCCTGTTTATTTTCTGCATTTGGTTCCTCTCCTTCCCTCCCCCACACGCGACGCCCCTTTCAGTACACATCTCCATCTGTTCCTCTCCTCCTTTGTCGTTCAAGCCTCGAGTCCTCAAGCTGGAACGCGCGTCATCTCTGTGCCCACGTCTGTAGGCAAGGGGTACCAAAAAAAGGAAGAGGGAGACGTGAGAGAGTTTGAAAGCGCCATTTGGAAGGAAAGGCTGGCATGGGAAAGGCTGACGTCCTGACACAGGCCGTTACCCCTTGAAAGGAAAGGTCTTGTTTTCTCATCATCAAAGGGTGGAGTGAAATGGAGTACGCACGCACAGGAACAGACAAGGAAGGGGCGGGGGAAGCAAGAGGAAACCAACACGAACGCCAGGGAGGGATCATCCCTTTCTCCTTCCCATCTTGGGAACGCAACAGGAGGAGAAAACGAGGGTCTGGGAAGGTGTTCAGAGGCGACGCCCATCGACATGCCCCGGGGAACAAGCGGTGTGGCGGTCGTTCAAAGGGTGTCTGGATCCCAGCCTCTTTCTTTCTTCCTCGATCTATCTCCCCCAGGCACCCGCTCCTCCGCATGTTCCTGCACTTTTTCAGCTCCTCCTCACGTGTCCACAACCACGCACACTCCTCCCAGACTTGGGGGGGGGTACAGGAAGCAAGAGGCACGATACAGACGTTCGCCACCCCCCTACACGCAATGCATCGCATTCCTCTCCTACCCATGGCTCCAAACACCCGGCTAGACGAAATTACACAAACGCTCGACAAAAGAAGAAAGACATTCAAAGCACGCGGTCCCTCTCCTTCACACAAAGGCTTCGAAGGGGGAATATTCATAAGGACGCCTACATTATTAGTCAAGTGGGGCTAGCGAGTGGTCGCACCGTATGATCCTGGTCGCTGGATGTTGAGAGAGACGTGCTCCTCCTCCTTCAGTAAACCTGCCGTCGCGGCCCGGTGCTCCTTCTTTTTCTTGTCATACATCCATGCAACCACACATAGAGCAAGGGTGCCCGCGTAAATACCCGCTGTGCCAATCGTTAGAGAGAAAAAAGAAAAGGGGTGAGACCAGAACATAATCGTTGTGGCGTCCTGCAATCCACGTCCCGCCTGCATCTCTTCTCTCTTCCTTGAAGGCTCTGCCCCCGCGATCCCCCAAAGCCTGCAAAGACCGTGTCATTCCCTGGCTCTTTGCCTTCTCATCTATCCCTCAACTTGTAGACCATCTCGCGTCACGTACCGCCTCCGTAACAGGCCACGGCTGATCTGTGCGGTTCAGTTACCCCATGCACGAAGATAGGCTGTTTGTCAACAATTATCCCCAAGATGATCAAAAAGAGGAAGCCGATGATGGAAAATATGCCACAGCACGGTGCACCTGTTGAGTGAACCAAACATTTCGGTGTGCGATATTCGTGAAATGTGAGGATATCAGCCCGCGCATTCCCGCAGGAGTGAGGGGAAGAGAAAACACAGGGAAGAGTCGGAAAGAGAGGGGGGGGGGGAGAATCGAAGAAAAGGATCCCCCTGACAGGATACTCACAGCACTCTGTCGTGCATGGTAGCGCCATTGCCCTCTCCTGCTTGTCCTCCTTTCAAACGCGTCGGTCTTGACTTCCAACGCGCGCACACGAAAGACTCGCTGTCTTCTTGGCAACCCGTTAGAACCTGCGCGCCGACGTCCCTTCCCCCGGTGGCGACCCTGGCAATCAAGATGGACAGTCCAAGGTATCAAACAATGCCCTGTGCGTAAGTTAGTCGTGTGATAGGTGAGGATTGGTCATATTGTGCATGGAGGGGCAATGGGTTCAGAGTATCGGAGGGGATGCCTGAAACGGCAAGATTCAGCTTCGCTCTCGCCCCCAATAATCCATCATGTGCCCGCCAACGCGACAAGAAACCCATCCATTGCGGGCACCACGTCGCTCGGATGGGTTCGTCCCCATAGTGCGACCGTGTGTAGGGAAGCCCGGGTTGTGACAGCTTCGGCCTGCCCGGTTCTTTGGGCGTCCGCCAGCGCCTGAGTTCTCTTGCTCGCCAATCGCTCTCTGACTGCAACTCACGACCAGTCCTAACCCGGACTCCGCCGGCACACTCAGCTTTGAGGTACCCCCGCATGCACAACAAATTCCCGCCTTTGTCAACTTATTCGAGGTTTCAAAAGAGCAAGACGTGTGCTATTTGTGGATTAGGTCGTCCATTTAAGTCGCACAAACCCTCGAAGTGTCTATCTACAGTCGTCGACGTACGTGTCCGAATCTCAGCATCTAGCCAATCTATATTTTCCTAATAGGCGAAGATTTGTACCACCACCAGCGTTAAAGCAGCAAATATTTCAGTGTGGCCACAACAAGGCCTTAAAAGCACAGCTTAAAGCTTTTAAAAAGGAATTTTTGGTCGTGGGCCGGAACTTACGTCGCGTCGCGCAGAGCTATACGTTGGTGCTGAGATATTTCCACCGCTAGCATCTATCCGATGATAAAAACATTGTCAATGATGTTTGGAGAGGTTGGAATAATTGTAAATTGGTGGGATGTACTGGTCACCGTAGTCTTTTTTTCCGTCGTCCTCCTCTGCTGGTACCAGGCAATGTGTTCCTATTTCACCCAGACCAGCAAAGACGGACAGGGTCCTTCCCAAAAGCAAAAGGCCTGGTTCCTCTCTTTCTTTATCTCCTGTCTATCGACCCCATTGGGCGTGTATTATTTGTCGCGTGCTCTTTCGCCGGAGTGGGATGCTTCGGAGATGCTTGACACGGACGCTTTTTCTCGCAGCGTTTTGACACTGTTTTGGGTGTACTTGATCGTAGACATGGCTGTTGGTTATTTTGAATATCCAGGAGAATTCGGGTTGCTGAGCGGCTGGGTGCACCATATTTTTTACGCGCTGTTTCTGGGCTATGCCTACATGAAGGGGTACTCCATTTCCTTTACCCACACGTTGATCATGGAATCCTCCTCCATTTTTCTATCGGGAGGTCGGCTCTTCCCTCGCTTGAGGTCAGATTGGGCCTTCGGGTGCCTTTTCCTTCTCTTTCGAGTGGTGTATCATCTCTACTTGCTCCTGAAGCTCTATAGCCTTCCCGCCCCCCGGGGCGCCCTCTGGCCGCCAGTCGCAGGGGTCTGGGTGTTACATCTCTACTGGTTTCGGGGATGGATGCAGGGCATGCGACGGAGGGCACAGCAGAGCAAGACGGGCGAGGCGTCGTCATCGATGGCATCCCCCTGTGGCGACTCCCGGGATCCGGAAGGGGAGCCGGTGAAACGGGAGAAGTCCGCTTAACGGCAGCGGAGAGCCCGCCAAATGGGGGGCGGGGCTCAGGCATGATGGAGTTCGGGGACGGAAGCAACGCGCTGCCATGCACCGTGATGGCACTGTATAGCCTTTGTCGGAGACCCGAGGGGCCTTTAAGGGGGGGAGCCCTCATGTCGAAAGCCGCTGGCCCGAGAGGCCGTGGCCTGTATCATAAAATTTTAGAACAAAGCGAGAAATTGACAATTTCAAGGAACGCAAAGTAACTCGCCAAAACAATCCTGTCAATCCGTTCGCTCCATTTCTTTCATGTACATTGCCATGTTGTTTGGCGGGAAGACGCCGCTGAACCACCACCCCTCCCCCTCGACTCTATCCGCCCCCCGCTCTTGATATGTCCTCGAGCCTGTCCGCTAGATACGCGCAAAACTCACTCCCTCTCCTCCCGCTCCCACCCACCTCCCTTTCAAAACTGCGGCGAACGTCCTCCCTCCCTTGACCACGGAGTCTGTCGGCGAGCCTGGAGAGTCGATGCCTCAGACGGTGCTGCGCATGCGCGACGGCCCGCAGCACGTCCTGTGCCTCCCTTCCTGCCGGCGCCTCTCCCTCCCTGCCTTCCCCCATGCTGCCGGCATGTCGGCGCCCTCGAGCCCCCAGCTCCCGGCTGTCCCTGTGCCACACAAGACGGAAGACGTGGCCTTCTACCTGAGAGCAGGCGTGGCCCATGCTCGTCATCAAGGAAGTTACCTCTGCCTGCAATGACGGCAGCGGGGCCTCTGCGTCCTCCCCTCCCGCCTTGCCACCCTCCCTGTCGCCCTCACCCTTCACCCCCCCGTCCGGGTCCACAAAACATCTGGTGGCCACGTCTCGGATGTAGGCGGCATGCATCTCCCGCAACCGCTCCACCGTCAGGCCGTGTGTTGCCTCCGCCTGCCTCCCTCCCTCCCCATCCCCCTCGACTCTGGTCCCTCCCAGGCTTTCGTGGGGGGAGGCGACGGCGTCGAGGAGGGAGGAGGGAGGGGGGGGGACACCCCTTGCCAGGGCCCCTTCCAAGGCCCGCCATCCCAGCCCATCCACTACGGCTGCCATGTGCTCAAGGAAAGCGGATGCGACCAGGGAGAGGCGATAGAGCAAGACATGGGCGCAACGGAGGGCGAACACGCCTTTCTCCTTCCTCACGGAGCCCTGCTCTCCCGAGGGCCGGGGCGCGCTCCTCTTCCCCTTTGCCTCCTCGCCCCTCCCCATGTGCTTGAGCGCCACCCGGACACTTTCCCGCGTCCGTTGCACCCGTTGCAAAGACCAATGCACACGCAGCAACAATTCGTGGACCCGCACGTAGGTTTGGATGGTGGTCTGTGGCAAAACGGTTCCCAACGGCCAGGGAGGGAGGTAGTCGGCGTCGAGGTCCTCCAGGGCGCCCAGTCCTTCCCCTCCCTCCCCATCCGTGCAACTGCTACCATATTCTCCATCTCCCTCGCTCCCCCGTTGCCATGCCCCTGCTTCTTTGCCCAGCCCGGACGTCCACCCGGCGTCGGAGCCGGTACGAGAAACACCGCAGGTAGGCATCGCTCTCCAGGCCCAAGGCCGACACCGCCGCCTCGAAGGCGGGCCACACATCCGCCGGTCGCGGGCCCTCCAGCGCAGCTTCCTCCTGCTGGCGAGTCTGCAAAAGGGAGACAAACTCCGAGGTCAGGGCACACCCCGCGCCCAGCAAGAGCCGACGGAGGCCTCGAATGTGTCCGAGGAAGGCCCCTTCGTCCAAAAAAAAAGCGACCGCCGTCCGCTCCACCGAGTCGCATTGATGGGACAGGACGGCTTCCAATTTCATCAGGTCCAAGCGGCGCCCCGAAACCTTCCCTTTGCGCCTTTTTCCTGACCGACCCCAAGGGCCCATGCCGTCAAGCTCTCCTCCCTCCCACCCCCAATAAAGCATCCGCGCCCCTCCGTCCTCCTCCCTCCCTCCCTCCCTTCCTCTTCCTTCTTCTTCCCTCCCTTCGTCCACCCCTCCCTTAACCTCCTTCCGTCCCTCTTCTGACACTCCCTCCGCCCCTTGAGCCGTGGGATCCATCCCCCCCCTCCAGCCGCATCCTAGCTCCCATCCCGTCGTCTCTAGTTCCCCTCTCTCCTTCCCTCCGCCCTTCCCTCCCTCCTTCCCCACCTCCCCCGTTTCTTCCGTCCAGTTCTCCAATGCCGGGAGCGAGGTCGTTGCCTTTTTGCCGACGCTCTCCGACAATGCGTCCGGCCTCTCCTGTGCTTCTATCCCGTCTGCAAGCATTCCTCCCTTCTCCTCCTCCGCTCTTCTTTCTCCTCTCACGCCTTCTCGCCCATCGCCCTCTCCTTCCTCCTCTGGCCCTGCCCTCCTCTTGGCAAGCTCCACCCGCGATACCCCTCCCTTTCCCTCCTCCCCTCCCTCGTCTCGCCCTTGCACCGCCTCTTCTCCCTCCTTCACTTTCCACTCCTTGTCCTCCACGCTCACCACCAACGCCGCTACGCTCTCCCGCCTCACGGCCCCTTCCACCTTGCCTCCAACTTGGACCCCGGAACGCTCTTCGTCCCACTCTTTGCCTCCTTCGCCCTGCCCAACTTCCTCCTCCTCCTCCTCCTCCTCCTCCTCCTTCTCCTCCTCCTCCAACTCCTCCCTCTCCTTCTTCTCCTTCTTCTCCTCCTCCTCCTCCTCCTCCTCCCTCGCCTCCTCCACGAGTCGGAGGACGGGCGGCCACTCCTTCGCGCATTTTTGGTAGTACCCGTCGTGTGCCCGGCTTAACATATGCAGAAGTTTTCCCGCCATGACCACACGTCGAAACAGATCTTCCTGCAAGAAGGGAGGCACCCTCGAACGGAACCCTCCCCCCTCTCTTCCCTCCCCATCCTCCTCCCCTGCTTCCTCAAACGCCAGTCTTAGGAAGTCGCTGCCGCTCGCATCGTCACCGTACCACTTCCGACCCATCCCCCCCTCCCTCGCTGCCTCCCTCGTCTCCCTAATACGGAGGGGAAACTCGTGACAGGGGTCGTCATGGCGGGTGACATGACCTTGGAAGACCCACTTTTGGACGAGGAGGAGGTAGGGCGCTGCTGCTGCCTCCAAGAGTGTCAAAAAGACCGAGTTCTCGGCCGTCAAGGCGGCACAGTCTGCACGGACCAAGGAAGGGGATTGGCGACAAGACGGCGGGGGGGAAGTGGGAGGGAGGGAGGGAGGGAGGGAAGATGGGGCCCGCAGGCTTGGGCGCGAAGGGTCCAGCGATAGAGAGTCGCGAGGAGGCCGGCGCCCGTCTGAGGGAGGGATTGTAGGCTCAATGGAGGGGACCAGGGGCATGGGCCCACCCGCGGCCCGGCTTGGGGTGGGGAAGAGGGAGGCGGGAAGCAGTGGCAGAGCCCGGCCAAGGATTGAACCCAGGACCGGAGGCTCTTGGTCGCCACCCAGACCTCCAGCACGCTCGCCTGGCGCTGGTTTCCCGGGCTATGACCCTTCTGAGCCCATCGAATCCCCGCAGATTCCCGTTCCTCTTCCACGCGGGCCGCCCAACACGCAAGCTCGCGACCCAGGACGGCCGCGAAGGCCTGGTAGACTTGACTGACCGCCCTCCCCCCCACCTTCCAGCCCGCCCTGCCACCGCTACCGGTGGTGGTGAGAAGACGTTGGCTCCCGAGATAAGCGCTGAGGGTCTGAAGGCGGAGAAAACAAGTACCGGCCACCGCAACGCCGTCCAGGGCGCGTTGGATGCTCCCTGTGCTGCTGCCGACTACCCGGAGGTAGGGCCGCGGCTGGAGGGACAGGCCCTGGGTGTCAAGGAGGAAAGCCTGGGAGGGGAGGCCTCGGAGCGCCTGGAAGACCGCGTCCACGAGCATGTGCTGTTCCAAGACGGGTCCGGGGCGCGAAGGGGGGAGGACGGCGTCCAGGGCCGGGGAGGGCTCCTGGGAGAGAAGGCGGGGGGAGGGCGGCACCCAGTGGGGACCTCCGCCTGTGGCCCAAGTGCTTTCCCAGCCCAAGCACGGGCTTAGGGAGGGTCGGCAGGGAGGCTGTGGGGGTGGGGTAATGCACGGATTCGTGGCCGGCAGCGGCGGATGGGGGGGCGGCGCGTCCTGGCTTGGCGAGGCGACAGGGGGAGGACGACGGGAAGCCTCTACCCCATGTGCCGAGGGCAGGGGTGCTGTGTCAGCCTGACGCCAAGCCCGGGAGCGGAGGACACGGTCGAGCGGGTCCTGGGCGCGCGTGTCCGAGAGAGGGGGAAGGGTCAGGCGCCCGCCCACATCGGGGACAGCCAAGGCAGGGCGGGCCCCCGCCGGGCGGAGGGGACCCAACGAGGACAAGAACGACGCGTCCGTCCAGGGTTTGGCCAGGAAACGCTCGGCCTCAGACATTTTCAGGGCAGACGTGGGGGGGCCCATCTCCAGGGTGGGACGGGGCTCGGGGAGAGTGGAGAAGACCCAGCTGGGATAAAGGGTGGCGCCGCACAAGCCAGTACCTTCCTGGTGGGCGTCCCCATCCATCAGCCTTCGTTCCCCCATCACGTTCCAATCCGATGCTACCCGGGTCGGGAGGGCTGGATGTTCTAATACTGGCTCCAGTGCCTTCTCCCCACGCGTGCGTGCCCACGTCTCTCCCAGATGTCGACATCCCCTTCTGGCCACCTCCAGTCTCCTTGAGGGCCCTGGTGGCACATGTCCTTGTTTGCTGCGATGCTCTGGTCGTAACACGGCGTCCGACTCGGGGGTCTGTTGCCTAGACCGTGTTAACAACCCAGTAGCCAAAGGACCCAGGTTCCTGGCTCCGATGCCCGCACTCTCTTCCACCAAGCCAGGAGCGCCTGCCAACAGAGACAAGACCGTCAGGACGGAGGATGAAGGAAACACCGAGCCTTTGTCTCCATTGCTGTGAGGGTGACGTTCTTGTTCCTCTTCAAATCGTAACAGCCACGCGACAACTAGGTCCAAGGCCTCTGCCGCCTCATACCGGTGCGCCCTCTGTAGCTCCAAGGTCATCCCATGAAGACGTTGTTTTGTCGTCACATTGGTTGGCCCTAAGCTCTTGGCACTCTGATCCTGCTTATTGTGGTACCGCAGCAGGATTTCATAGCTTCGAAGACTGCCAAGCGGTGCACAACTTCCTCGACATGGTGGCCTTCCTGCTTCTTCTATCGACAGCCGGGCCTCAAGAGCCCGCAACAGCACAGGGATACTGGGGGTGGTAAGCGCTCCTGCTCCACTGTAGTAACTATCAACATCCCCGCCACTACCCATGCCCTGTAAGTTCGCGAGAGGTGAGTGGGATGTGGTAAAGGTCGATAGAAGGGCTTTCGGCGTGCCTGACTTCGCTAAATCCGGCTTGGCGAGATGGCGACGGGAGGGGAGGCATACACACGGGGAAGGAGGTTTAAGAACGTGCGGATGCATGGAGCCATGTCTCTCTGTGTACGGGTGCGTAGAGAGACATGGGAAAGTATGTAGTGGCTGACCTCCTCGACCCGTCTCAACCTGCTTCTGATTTGCTTTACAATGCGTGTTTAATTATGTAAATTTTTGCGGGTAGTTCGTGTCTCGTATGTCTTACTTGAAGCGCCTTTTTTCGGGGCCTATAGAATTAAACGCCTCCGCGCGTACCAGAAAAAATGTAGTTACAGTATTGATACTTCTGCTGCCAACTTCTCGAGTCTGGAGACCGTCGTCAACCCTGCCTGTATGCTCCCCAAAACTTGAAATGGTATCGGTGTAGACGAAGATGCCCACAGGACAGGAGGATTAATCCTTTCTTGCAGTCAGCGCTGTCATTACAATATTGGGTATTAACGATCACAAGCTCAGCAACTTGTGTACATGTCGTCGCGTAAGATGGCCGCGTTAGTTACAATGGTACCCAGCTCTAGTGAGACCTTTGTTCGCGCCTTTTTCAGTTTTAATTTGCCCCTCGTGTCTCAGGTACCAGGCACGCGTCGCCGCCACGGGCTAGGTCGTGAAAAGCTAAGCTTTCCATATCCCTCATCGTGACTTTTCTAAATGGCCCCTGCTTCCTCCCACCATGCGACAGATCCCTCACCGCGCGAACACCTATGGTATGCTGGTACAACTTTTCGCCGCATTTGACCTGGCACCTGAACGCCCTCGTCAACGACATCAAGACCCGCCCTCTTGAAACCCTCCTTCGCCCGGACAAAGCGTACGTGCAAAGCTCGGACCCCTTTGCCCCCATCCTTGTCCTCTGCCTCTGGTTCATCGCGCTCACCGGCCTGCTGGGCGCGGTTACCCAAGAATTCTCCTGGGTGGATCGGATCTGGTCGGTCGCCCCCCCCTTGTACGCGTGGTTGTTCGCGCTGCACCCGTACGTGGCGTTGGACACGGTCTGGCCGACGACTGTGTCCGAGTGCATGACCCGCCCTTTTCTGTTGGCTGGTCTTGCGTCTCTGTGGGGCCTCCGACTCACCTATAACTTCTGGCGCAAGGGGGGATACGCGGGGGGGGGAGAAGACTATCGATGGGAGGAGATCAGGACTTGGTTCTCCTTTTCTACCTTGCAGCTCTTCAACGTGGTGTTTATTGCCTTCTTTCAGGTGCCTTGACGACGCTTCCTTTTCCCCAATCCGTTTCTTTTCGCGCCAAATTTCTCCCCTGGCCTCTTGGCGATACCTTGCCACTCACGGTTCCTCTTCCTCTACCCGGCAGAACATTCTCCTCTTCCTCCTCATCGCCCCCGCTTATCTCGCCTGGGTGGGCAGGACCTACCATGCCCTCACCCTCGTCGACGTCGTCCTCGCCTCTCTCTTCCTCCTCCTCCTCCTCGTCGAGACCGTGGCCGATCAACAACAATGGGTCTTCCAGCGTCAAAAATACCAAGCCCTCTTTCAACGTCCCAGCCGAAAGCGCCGCGCCTCCCTCCGGGCAACCACCGCGGAATCTCCCGCCCGTCCTCCGAAAAACCCCGACACCTCCATCCCCCTCGTCACCGGGGACATCGCCGACGGTTTCCTGCAGTCAGGCCTCTTCGCCTTCTCCCGGCACCCAAACTTCTGGGCGGAGATGTCCTTGTGGTGGGTTTTCCATCTCTTTGCCTACCCGGCCGCGGGCATTCACTTGGAACGACGGCACGATTGGAACAACTTCGCACGCTGGCCGTTCTGGGCAAATTGGACGGCCGTGGGGCCTCTCCTCTTGACCCTCCTCTTTCAAGGCTCCACCTCGCTCACAGAGGAGCTCAGCGCCCGCAAATATCCGCAGTACCGGCGTTACCAAAAGCGAGTGTCCCAGCTCGTGCCTTGGACTCCCAAGGCGCGGAAGGACTGAGGGGGGAGGGAGGGCGGGGGGAGGGAGGTGGACCCCACGAGAGGCCACCAGATGACGGCAAATCGAGAAGAGGAAAGCAGAGACGGTGACTCATTATATCATGGGTGTGCGGAGCTTGGAAAGATGCCTGACCCCACCCCCCCACCCCCAAAAAAAACACCAGAAATGGGACCCCCAGCCCAAAACAAAGCACCTATTTCTTCCATCTTTGCCTTCTATAACGCTCGATCACTGCAGTCGTGCCTTTCATCCCACCTCTTCCCTCTCAAAATCCCCATCCCTCTCGCCAGAAGGCCCTTCCCAAACTCTCCCTCCTCCCCTCCGCCCTCCTCCCTCCCTTATTCTTCCACTCGCGCAAGATGAATCTCCAGCTCCCCCTGAGCCTCCCCCCGCTCATTCTCCTCCCCTCCTCCCTCCCTCTCGTCTCCAAACGGGTCCTCAAGGGGCAATGTGGTCTCGATGGGAAAAGAGAGCCCCCTCAGAGGCAGGCGCACCCGGCCCAAGGGATGGTCCCTCCAACTCATCTTATTCACAATCAACACCTCCAAGACGTTATCCTCCGTGGTCGGGACGCGGAGGAATTGTGGGTCGTGTCGCCAGTCGGGGGCGTCTTGGGGAGGCGCGGTGTTGATCCGACTCTTGTACCACTGGCCTTCGTCCAGGGCCGCTCTCCGGACCTCGCTGTGCCCACCTGTCATGGGCAGGATGCGGAGTTGGCACAGAGTGTCCAGCCGCTCGGGTTCCGCCGGCTTTTCCAAGCCCCGGGCTGCGAGTTCGATGCGAAGGTGGATGCTCGCACCTTCCCCGCTCCCGTCCCGGGCCCCGAACCTCCCCTCCCCCGTCGTTTTCCCTCCCTCCCCCTCGCTTCCTGCCTCCTCCCCCAGGCCTCGACTGCTCGGCCCCGGATGCACCCAAAGCGATGCCGAGGTGGGGAAGAAGGAGGGGGCGGAGGGTGCCGTAGACGAGCCGGGCGCCCTGGGTCTTGGGGTTGAACGCCCATGCCAGAAAGAGGAGCTTCCCCAAGTAGTACAAAGGGAGACGGCTGAGAGGCAGGAAGGTCTCCAACAGATTCAGGGCGTTGAAGAGGAGGAAGTATTGGATGAAGAACTTGATGACGTGCGCCTCCTGCACCTTGATGGCCTTGAGGGCGCCGAGGAGTGGGTAGGCCAAGCCGACCAGGAGCCTGAGGGCCCGGGGAAGCGACGGGGAGGGGTGAGAATGTGTATTGGGATTCGTATTGTGCATCCATTCATGAGGGACGATTCTTCTCGAGGAATTGAGGGGCGTGAAGTGAGATATGCTGGCCGGACATGGTCGCCGCGGGAGGCAAGAGCCCAGTGAATTTAATTTAGCCAATCAGGGCTAATACACACAAAGAAGAGAGTTTCAACAGCACATTCCTGCCTACGACTTACGCGACGCCCTCCATGCTAACAAGAAGGACCAAAAGAAGGACCAGAGATGAGCTGCCAAGGATGAACAGTGCAGGGGCTGGCACATTCACTTTCTTCTCCATGTCCAACAGCGAGGAACGCATCGTGAGCGAGGGGTACTGTTCCATCTGGCGCTCCACCTTTTTAAGCACGTTGTCCTTCATTATCGTGAGCCTCTGCATGGGCGTCTGGCCCTGCGCGCCACCGCTGCTCATGCTGGTACCGGGCCTTGATACAATGGAGCAAAAGGCTTAAGATATGACTGCGTTAAGCCCCTCTTTTCCTTCTGTGAGGTAGCGAGACGGGTAAGTGCACGCCCGTCAAAATCACTGGCAATAGGATTCAGTTCGTGGAATGTTGACGGCGGTGTCAATTCATGTGCCCGCGGACTGAATGGGCAACCTGGATAAAGTTATCCTTTTTACAGTGCGTGGCCTTCCACCGTGACCTACCCGATGTTGGTCGAGTCCTGTCACGCTAGCCTGAGTCTATGTCACTGTCAAATTGCCCCGTTTGGGCTTAATCCCTCCCTTTTCACAACATGATCATTGCATGCTCGTTCACCGCGTTTGTGGCTGTCAGCTTCATGTCAGGATTGACAAAGTTTGGGGACATGTTTTTCAGTAACGCGGTATGAAGAAGTAAGCGAGGCGACAGCGAGGTACAGCTTATTAGGGCCATCGCCATGATTACCAGGTTCTGTCGCAGCAACAGGGAGCCCAAACCCTCAAACAATAGTGTGGACTTAACATGAATGAATCATCTGGGGGTTGTGGGTGTACAGATTAAAGAGATTTTCACAGGATGGCTGAAAGGACGAGTAAAAGTAGTAGATTACACTCTACGCGCAAGCTCTTGTGTGACGTACAATGCGAGTGAGTGCTCTCTCCTTGGAAAAGGATGTGCGCTGGAAAATTACGCCGGCATGTAAACAGAAGAAATAAATCATGATAGAACAAAGGTGGGACGACGCGCATTTTTTCCTTTGACGGCGTCTCGTCCCTAATTACATGGTTGGGTATTTAACATGGAAAGGCTCTCATTTTAAGGCTGTCCGCAAGTGTTTCCCGTCGTCTGTGGCGCTCGCAACTTTGTAATCCCCATCACGAGACTTCCGAAACTTGTCGTAAATGGCCTGAAGCTTTGCCCTTTCCCCCGGTGGTATCGACGGGCGGGTGGCTGCAAAAGCTGCCCACAGATGTTGTGCGGTCACCACCACCCCTTCCCCTCCATCCCCGCCCTGACTGCTCTCCTTCTCTCCACCCGCTCCATTGCCCGTCTTAGTCGTCCCCATAGCCGCTAATTTCTCATGCACCGCCTCCAATTGCGCCGTGCTGACCATGGCCTGCCAGTCCGCCCCCGTCATCAGGTCCGCCCCGTCCGCCAAGGCCACCTTTTCCAATGCGGCCGTAGCCTGGGGCGTCAAGCTCATCTTCCGCACCAAAGCCTTCAAAATACCCAAGCTTTCCCCCGCGTCAGGAAACCCCAGGTAGAGTTGCCGGTCCAAACGACCCGGACGCAAGAGCGCCGAGTCCACCAGGTCGGGTCGGGAAGTCGCCCCCATCACGTAGACACCCGTCCGGCCCTCCACCCCGTCCAAGAAAGTGAGCAACTGGTTCACCACCCGGTCCGTGACGCCCGTGTTGTCGCTCCCACGCCGCGGCGCCAGGGCTTCGAATTCGTCGAAAAACAGGAGGCAAGGCGCGGCGGCCGTGGCCCTGGCAAAGAGGGCCCGAACCGCCTGTTCGCTGGCTCCGATGAACTTGTCCAAGACCTCAGGCCCCTTGATCGAGATGAAATTCAGCCCACACTCCCGCGCCACCGCCCCTGCCAGCAGGGTTTTACCGCACCCCGGTGGCCCGTGCAGCAACAGACCTGTGGGCAGGCGGGTGGGAAGGCGGGCGTACAGAGGGGCGAACTTTACGGGCATCTCCAAAATCTCGCGCACTTCGTTTTTGATCTCTTCCAGACCACCCACGTCGGCCCAGCTCGTGCCGGAGGAAGAGAGGCGGGCGTTCCGATGGGAGGCAGCGCTAAAGCCTTCCAAGGCGTCAGTGACGTCGGCAGGGAGGACGGCCGGGCGGGGATCGACGGTCGAGGCGGAGGCCGTGTCACCAAGCTCGCGCAACGAGCGCCCGACGGCCGCGTGGAGGATCCGGGTAACCAGGACTTCCAGGTCGAGGGATGTGCATCCCTCCAACCGGGCGGCCAGCTCGGCCACGTCGACGCCGGGGACAACGGACAGGGGCCGGTCGGGCGCAGGCCGGGCAGGGGAGGGCGGGGCGGAGGGCCCAAGGGAGGGTGAGGAGGGGAAAGAATGGTTGCTGGAGTGCTGGGCGAGGAGCGCGGCCAAGATTGCCTCGCGGGCCTTGGCGTCCAGGGGGGGATTTCCACCAAAGCCTCCACCCCGCCGGGCCGACGAAGGGAAGCGTGGAGGAGGCTGGGGTCCCGGACGGTGGCGACCAGGGCGACCGCACTACTCACGGCGGCAGCTCCCAAGATGACCCAGGCCTCGGATGGCGGCTTGGACCACGTGCCAGCCTCGATGCGATTTTCCCCCTTCCCTTCCCCTGCGACAGGTGACATTGTTTGCCCCGCGCCCGGCTCCTCCCCTACCTCCGTCGCTCCTTCCCTCCCTCCCTGGGCGCCGGGTCCCGCCTGCCACAGCCTCCTTGCCCCCCCCGCCGCCACCCTCATGACCTCCTCCCGGACTCTCGTCTCCTCCCGCGCCTCCTCCAGCATCTTCCCGATGGCCTCGGCGATCTCGGCCGCTTGTACATTCGCCTCTCCTGCTTCCTCGTTCTCCGCCGGGCAGAGGGCATCCAAGTCGTCCAAAACCAGGAGTGCGGGCGCTTTGGCCGCCGCTTGGGCCATGGCGCCCGCCAATGCTTGGAGCACCGCCTCCATTTTCAGCCCCCGGAGAGCCAAACACGGCACCCACACCGTCCCCACCGCCCACGGGGACCTGGCCACATGGGCCGTCACGGCATGGACGAGCGTGGTTTTCCCGCTTTCCTGGGGCCCGTGCACGAGCAGTGCCCCCGGAGGCGGGATCCCGACGCAGACGCGGAGACCGGCCGCTCGCGGGTCCAAAACGGGAGCGAGGTGGCGGAGACAGGCCTGGACCTCATCCCAACGACCCTGCAGGCGCCCGGCCCGCCTGCCCCCGCCTCCCCAGCGGGGACTTCCACGTCCACCGTTCGCCGCCAGCTGTCCCCTCCCACCCACCCCGTACACTTCCTCATGGTCCTCCGTCATCCACGCGCGGGGCAGCACCGTTCCGATCCGCAGGGTGGAGGGCACTCCGTAGAGGCCGATGTAGACAGGGGTCGTACGGCCTTCGTCCGTGGGCGGAAGGGAGAGGACGCAGGCCAGGAAACGTGGCGCGGGCGTGTCACCCGTGGCCGTGGCAGCCGGTGCCGGGAGGGGGAGGGAAAGGAGGAGAAGCGCACCGTCGGCTAGGAAGACGCCGTGGCTCCCTGTCTGGGCCCGTTCGGTGTCCAGGTAGGCCCGGAAGGCGGCGCCCACAGCCTGTCCGACAGCACCCGCCTCCCCAATGGCACAGGTGCGCGTCGTCTCTACCTCGGAGCTTGGGTCCTGGGGCTGTTGTTGTGGCCGTGGTGGTGCGCGTCGTCGCTGAGAAAGTTTTTTCCCGGGACGCAGGGCGAGGGGGAGCAAGACCCCGGTGCCTCGGCCCCCGGCCAAGAAAGCCTCTTCCTCCCCCATCCCTGGCTCATCTCCGGGAATCTGGGAGATTCGCCCCGGCACGAGCGCGTCGGGCGGGGCGTGGATCCATTGGACGGGTCGAAGGAGGATGTGGGAGGGGGCAGGCGGGAGGATCGTAGGCCAGGGTCAAGAGGCGGAGGCGGACGGCGTCGAAAGCTTGAAGCAAGAGCTGTCGACGCAGACTCTGGCTGAGCATCACGTGGCCAGGGAGGACCGAAGAAGAGAGGAGGAGGAGGCCCACGGCGCAGGGGACCGGGGGGCTGGAAGGGGAGGGGGCGGGGGAGGAGGGAGAGGCGGGGACGGGTACGAGAGGGGACAGGGACCGCTCCTTCCAGAGGGCCGCCAGCCGTCCCCGCGAGAAAAGCGAGGCCGCGCTCTCACCGTGGCATGGGGCATCCTTTCCATTCCCGGCTCCGTGCAAGCCAGCATCGTCCAAAGCTCTGTCCGATGCTGCCCTTTCCCCCCCCTCCCC
>NW_005803807.1:0-276 GCF_000240725.1 Microchloropsis gaditana
ACAAGGCCCTCCAACCCACAGTATGCCTTCCTCCCTCCCTCCCTCCCTCCCTCCCTCTCCCTCCCGTTCCCTCTCCCTGTCTCCCATCCCTTTCTCCTTCCAGTCCCTGGAATCGAGCGGGACAGGATATATTATATATGTATATATATTTATCGCGCCACCTCACCTCCTTCTCGTCCCAACGACCACCACACCCGACGGTGAGCCTCCTCAATCGCTCTTTTTCGTCTCCCTTCCTTCCCTTGCCATCCCTCCCTTTTTTTTCCTTTCAGCGGA
>NW_005803807.1:3436-7794 GCF_000240725.1 Microchloropsis gaditana
CCTGACGGGAACTTCGCGTTCTGACCACTGCCTCCCCTCCCCCTCCCACCTCCTTAGGTCAACAACGCGAACGTGGTGGCGACGGACGTGGAGGCCTCAAACGGCATCATCCACATCATCGATTCCGTCCTCATCCCCGGTGCGGTCGCCGCCCCCGCGGCTGCGTCTAAGGAGGTAGGGAAATCACTGGATAGATAGAAAGGAGAGGAAAGCGGGCTTACATGTCCCTTCTTTTTTCTACTTATGGATGAAAAGCCGCCCAGAACCTGGACACTCATAGCATTCTCCTGGTCTCTCACCCCCTCTCCTCGCCCTCCCTCACTCCCTCCCTTCCTCCCTCCCTCCCTCCTTCGTGCCCTCGCTCAGGTGGACAAGAAGAGCCTGGCCTACCGCGAGGTGATGGAGGCGGGCGCCACGGCTCCCTTTGGCTTCTTTGACCCCATCGGGCTCAGGTACGTCGGGGAGATGTGGTTTGAGGGAGGGGGAGGCGGGAGGGAAGAGAAAGAGGAAAGAATTAGATGAAAAAAATGATAAAACGGGAAAGGCTAGAGATAGGGCCCGGCAATACGGCGTCGGTGTCTCTGGGGTGAAAAATCGAAGGAGTCGCCCTGTGCGTAGCTAGGAAAGGATCCTTGCCATGGGAAGGGTTGCGCGCGGGCCTGACACCATCAGCTCCACTCATCTTCCGCCTTTCCTCCTTCCAACAACATGCTCCCACCACCTTTCCCTCCCTGGTTCCCTCCCTCCTCCTCGCCCTCGCCGCCTGCCTCCAGCACCGGGAAGACCTTTAAGGAACTGAAGAAGTGGCGCGAGTCCGAGGTCAAGCACGGTACGTGTCTTCATGACAGAGAGTACGAGAGGGGCATGGGTGCCTTTGAAATTTGTTCTGTCATGGGCCGCCATCCTGGTTGCGTCTGTCTAATGTCACTCTATTTCTCTACCCTACCCTTGCACCCTCCCTCCCTCTTGCCCCCCCTTTACGCCGTCTCAGGTCGGGTTGCCATGCTGGCCGTCGTCGGCGTCCTCCTCCAGGAGGTTTTCGCGCCTTTCTACAACCCCGAGACCGGCAGCAGCGACCCTGGCCCCGCCATTTTCCACTTCCAGGTACCCGCTCGTTGTCTGAGTGTTTCTAGAAGCTTTGTGGTTTTCAATGCCGTATTTTGTTGGCTCAATATACGCACATACATGTGTATATGAACTACCGACCAGAGGGCCTGGGTATTACTGGGCGTACATGTGCCGTGCAGCCTTTTCTCACATTTTGTTTCCCCGCGTCCGTCCATGCTCCCCCCCTCGTCTCTAGGAGCTGGAGGCCCTCAACCCTTTCCTCTTCGTTTTCCTCATTCTGGGCATCGCCATCGTCGAGTCCTTCACCATCAGCAAAGGCTGGGAGTCTCCGGAGGAAATGCGCGCCGGTGAGTCAACGCCCTGCCAGGCTTTTGCGTTTTACCCTTTCTCTTTTTCTCCTGAGTTTTCCCGGTTTTTGGGGTGTCAGGTTCCCGTCGATTCCCTGTGTATGCGTGTCGAATTCTCGGCGATAGGGGTCGGAGGGTGTGGGGCCCCGGCCCTAAGTCGTCGGTTCCGCAGTCGAAGGGTAGGTGAGCGAATGAGTCCTCACAAACTTCCTATGTTGTTTTCTTCTCTGCAGGCGGCAACACGATCGCGGGTCTCCGAGACACGTACGTGGCCGGCGACTTGGAGTTCGACCCCCTCGGTGAGTGGCGGGGAGGGAAAGGACCAAGGACCACAAGGGAGGGAGGGGGGCGGGAAACAGGGAAAGTTTCGATGTATTATTTACCACAGGGGTCTATGTGATGGTCTTGTGGGGCTCTTGCGTGACGTTGCATTGCCCGACAGTCGTGGAGCGGTGGCGGTCGCTTCCCGGCTCAGCCACGCCAGATGGGCCCAAGAACGTCGGACTCGTGGGGGGCCTGTCACCCCCGAACCTCCTCTCCCGGTCTCACCAATCCCTCGTCCGCTTTCTCTTCCTCCAGGCCTGGCTCCTACGGCGGACGTGGACGCGTTCATCAACCAGCGTTCCAAGGAGCTCAACAACGGTCGCTTGGCCATGATTGCTTGGGCGGGCATGGTCGTCCAAGAGCTGATCTCCAACTCAAAAATCTTCTCCTAAGCCTTCGTTTCATGGACTGGAAAAGAGAGGAAGACGGAAAAGAAGAAAGACCAGGCGGAGCTTGAGTGGAGTGTCTGAGAGGTGGTGATGATGCTGGTGCAATCGTTTTGATGAGTAGTTTGTATTTGGGCGAAGGAGAGTTGCCATTTTTTGCCATGCCGGTCCTCGATTTCGACCGAGCAAGTGCAAACTTTGTTTTTCATGTGGAGGTGGTTCCAGACGCTCTCTTGGCTGTGACGGAGGCGTGAGTCGAGAGATCCGAGCGCGAGCATTTCAGTGCCTTCCTTTTTAAAAAAAGGGTTGAGAGCGTTCGTCTCTCAACCAGGTTTTTCTGTAATTTTTGAGCCCAAACACGAGCTGAGAAAGCTGTGGGATTGTCATCAGACCTGAGTTTTGCAAGCGAACGAAAAGACCGGGTTGGGGGAAAAGCGGTATGTCTTTTTAAGTAGGGTGCAGAAATATGAATGAGAGCTGACAAACCGGAAACCAACAAACAAATCAAATAGGAGAATCATGAAAAGTTGATTCCAGCCTTTTCCTTCAAGAATTCGTACAAATTTAAGCTGCGGGTGTCCACACCGCTATTGCCTGACGTCGAGTGAACCATAGGTTCATGAGCTGGGAGGATTGTGCCGCACGGACTTGATCACTGAAAATAATAATGAGTATCTCCTATCCAGAAACAGCACAAACATTCATATCAGAGCAATTCTCTCTCCTATCCAGAAACAGCACAAACATTCATATCAGAGCAATTTACACGGTAAAACATTGCAATAAAAATGTGTATTACCTATTGCATGTCACATGAAAATACTATCTCATGGCGGGCCTGTGAGAGGCGTGGCGCATGGAAACCTCTGTCTTCAATCTGGAAGACCTGTTGGCATCTTTTCACATAGTTTTCTTAGGCTGGGAGGATTTGTAACAGCATTGCTGCCACAAGATTATTTTTACGGGAGGTCGGAGGGCCGTGTTCAGAAAACAAGTCGTGAAGTACTACCACTGGCAAGTAACCTCCTCTATTCTTAGCGATGAAACTTATCGGGTTAATTGAGTACTGAAAATCCCGTCGCGGCAAAGTTTAAAGATGTTGCAGGACTGCATTTTACTTGCCTTTAAGATTTTGCGTGCCTACACGTCGCTCAGATCTTTGTATCTACTTCCTATTGCTCGCAGGGGACGACGCGTTGCAAACGAGCGAAGGGTCAGGACCGGGAAAAAATATAACTCCGTACTCTGACAAATCGACGCATCGAGGCACCACGATATTATGTCATACTTCCTGATGTTGTCGTCTTTGTTCCTAAAGGCGTGGGATCCCATGGAACTCAGAATATGGCAAGCTTAGACGGTGCACACATGTACCACAGCAAAGCCCAGCGGGACGGGCAGGCGACGGGATGGCCCGATAGGAACAATGATTCCGGCGCCATTCATGGCCAAGAGACGATGCAGCCGAGAAGGAAGGCCGTCGAACGACGTCGCAATGGTGAAGCGCCGGCGCTGCGGCCGGGTTTGGGGGGCAGAGGCAACGAGACAGAGGAAGGTGGCGACGATGGACGGGAACTTCGGGAGCAGCCAAAGAAGTCAACCATGCGTACTTTATCCTCAGGACATGATCGTCTCCCTTCCCAAATACAGCAGGCTCGATATGAGCATCAGCATTACCTCAAACAGCAGCAGCGACGGAATCAAAGGGGTGCGAACGGCCGGGAGGGTCCCAGGGAGGGAGGGAGGAAGACCAGAGGGCCGAAAGACGCCTGGGGTTTGGAGTATCGGCGTTCCGATCTGAAATTATGGGGAGAAATAATGTGGGCGACGCAAGCACTGGCCAAGCATTTTGCCGAGGATGGACAAGACGGAATGGAGGGGCAGCGAGGAAATGCCAAGGTGGCGGTGGAAGCGGAGGAGGAAGAACGGGGAGAGGAGGAGGGGGGGGCGACGACGGCCCTGGATCGCGTCCTGACCAAGCTCTCCGCTGTACGTTTAAACGACACTGGCCTTTGTCCACGCCTCATTCCCATCGCTTGCTCCTCCTGGCTGTGAAGGATGCGTGTCGGTGACGTCCTCTCCCCTTCCTCCCCTCCCCGCGCCTCTTCCCCTCCCCTTTCCCTCCCTCTAGTGCACCCTCCCGGTTCCCTCGGTCTCGCACGACGAGACCGCATCCCTCTTCAGCCTCCTCTACCAGGCCTGGACAGGGTTGGCGGTACAAGGACAAGAGAGG
>NW_005803807.1:8281-11499 GCF_000240725.1 Microchloropsis gaditana
CTTCAGGTGTGCGTTGTATCTCACTACCCCCTTCCTCCTCTTGTCGCAGGAACATTTCCTGTTCCTAAAGGTGGGAGAGAGGGAGGGAGGGAGGGAGGGAGGGAGGATAACAGGGGACGACGCAGGAGAGGCATGAATGCCGCGTGCTATACTCCTGACCATCCTGTCACTATACATCCCATATTAACGTCCGGCCCTCTTATGCCCGTGGATGTAGCATTGCATGGGCCTAGGTACGCGCTGGCCGGGCGCTTCGGTGGCTCGCTCACAGCACGGCCTGCCTCCCTCCTTCCTCCACACCCGTCTTTTCTCCTCCCCGCTTCCTCCTCCCTCACTCACTCATCCTCTTTGCCTATGACATCTTTCATTCTGACTTTCGTCTTCCCGCACTCAGCTCTTTCTCCGTCCTCCTCCACGCTTCCCTTTCCTTTCCTTTCGTTCTCCTCAATACCGTGCTATTCAACACCTACCTACCTCCCTCCTTCTATCCCTCCCTCCCTCTCTCCCTCCCACGTACCCTTTTCCTTCCCGCCTCGATCGCCTCGTCCATGTTCGCGGCCGTGGACTTTCCGCCCGTCTTTTTCCGCATGTCCTTTGGGGGGGCATTTCCTTTGACCAAGGCCAGGGAGGGGGAGGGAAAGGAGGGGAGAAGAAGAACGGGGACGAGAGCGGAGGAGGTTGTGGACAGGAATGCATGCCGCGTGTGAAGAGGGGCCGGGTGGGCGGCTTTTAAACAAAGAGAAAGTCCTCGGGCTTTTGGGTGGGAAGGGCGGAGCCTGAAGGCGAGGGCGAGGGCTGGAAGGAGGAGGAGGAGGAGGGAAGGAACCGAGTGACGGGCGTGGGTGCGCCCTAGAGGCATAGCTGGGCTCTCTGCATCCGAAAAGATAGGGGTATCATGAAGCAATCGGTTCGTGAATGAGACGAGTACAAGGGAAGACTGTTGCGGTGCGGAGTCCAGTACGCAAGGTCTCCGTTGGGGGTCGAAAGCCCTTCTTAAGAGGGTGGCTCTCATAACCGTCCTGGTCGATTCACTGCACAACAAAGACAAAATAGCCACATAATTTGCAATTGCCGTACTCACTTGCACCCAATTATTCACCGTACGTTGGAAATTGCCAACGAGAAATTCAACGCCTGGCAGCGAAGGGATACTGCAGGGCTGATAACCTCTGGGGAAAGACGGATTAATTTCCTTCACGCACAACATGCCAGAGAGTTGTCGGTCTGGGACGCGATAATGCTCGAGGAAATGCACTGCAACAACCTCTTCGCAAAAACACTAGTTCCCATTGAAACCCCCAAACCACACGACGGATTCTTTTAACCGCAGGTTCAAAGGCTGTGGCCTCTTTTTTTTCTCCACTTTGCACACAAATGTATGACGTCATGTCCCAGCCCTCCCTTTCCTTTTCATAACGATGATAATTTTTCGTCCGGTCATTTGTGACTGCAAGCTTCCCAGAAGATGGCAAACTGCGATTCCCGGGCGCCTGGCAGGCCATCACTTGATGAGATAAGTGATGGCGATAGTCTTTTTGCCCCTTGGGGGGAGAATTTAGGCGACGTAAGATACTAGTACCAAGCAGTACGCAGGGTCAAACCGCTCAAGGACAGAGCTGATATCCAGAGAGTAGTAGACATGCACTTTGAACTCTCTTTGTGGACATTGAGGGATAAAATCGATCGTGTTGTACGAATCGATGGGAACACGGCTCGTTGCTAGATCCGACGGTGCGAGCTCTCGAAAAGTAATAAAGAAATAATTTCTTCTTTTTTAGTTAGGGAGCGATCTCTTGCGTGCAACGATCTATGCGTCTGAAAACATGTACGGGTATTTCACCAGAACCCTCCGCATGCTAATGAACCAACAAATGTGTGAGTTCCATAAGATTCCTGCGAGGCATGCACGCGTCAAATGTCTCCGTGTTTGTTTCGCCTGCCCCTCTGGTTTATTTCTCGCTGATGTTGCCACAGCGTGTTCTTATTGTCCTAGCGGGAAGTCTCCGCCGGGACGACCAAAACCCTTGCCGACTTGGGGCACAACACTCAAACACACGCCCACAATGTGACGAAGAGCACGTTCAAAAAGATGGAGGAGCGTGGAATCCAGCTATTCCGGGAGAGATCGTCGGATTTTATGAAAAATACCGTACAGGGAGGACTGCCACCTCAGTGTGGTGCGTCAGGAAGTGCGTGTGGTGTGTTCTGCTTCGTCGTGAATAATTTTGTACCGCCAGTCGCACACATGCTTGCGCCGAAAGACGTGTCTGAGACGAGCAATGCGACATGGTGGACACGCCACGGTTTTGACCCGGCGGTCCAATATATTTTGGTGGTTTGTGGAGGCTGGGTTCAGGCGCGTGGCCGGGCGTGTGCAAAGACGTGCGTGGTAACCTCCTGTCTCTCTTCCTTCCGCGTGGTCAGATTCAGGACGACGGTGCGCCACGAGGCAAGACTTGCGTTGTTTGGGAGACTTGGACTGTGTCGTTCAAGGTTTCCTTACCGTGATGATTTGTGACGTGATCACTGTATGTGCCACGCGACTGAAAATATGTTCTGTGTCGGAGCCTCCGGGGACCGGTCCACACCAATCGTCCGTACTTGCAAGCACAGAGATCTGTTTTCGAATATGTCTCGACCACATCACTCTGTACCTATACTTACACAAGGGAACTGGTTCTCCATGCGTAGTCAGATGGTCATGAAAAGAGGCAACGGCACGTGTAGTAGCCCTTCCTCGTGGTTCGACATGGTCAGATCGATACCACGTACTCATCCATTTTCAGATCTCCCATCTTCGCGCTGAATAAGTCGGGTCCTTATTTTTCTCCACAACCTTCAGATAAACTTGTCTATACTCTCTAGTACAATGCGTGTCCTAGTTTCTCTCTTGGCGTGCGCGGCCACGGCCTCTGCTTTCCTTCTCCCCACTCCTACCACGCGTCCTGCCTCGGCGCTCTTTGCGTCCACTGTGGGCGCCAAGGACATCGTCGACACGGCCGTCGACGCAGGGTCCTTCAAGACGCTTGCCACCGCACTCACGGCCGCCGGGTACGTGAGCAGAAGGAGGAAAACGACGGTGTCAGTGTAGAGTGCCGCCAAAGGTGTCTCATTGTTGCGTCACTCCTCACCTTCGTACGCATCATCTTTCTTTCACCACAGCCTCGTGGAGACGCTGAAGGGACCCGGCCCTTTCACGGTAAGAGTCTTTATTCTGT
>NW_005803807.1:12734-16267 GCF_000240725.1 Microchloropsis gaditana
CATGGGCCGTCGGGCAGGCACATGCGCAATTTCAAAGAACGGCCCTCCTCCCAATCACCTCAATGCTGCAATTGCTCCCTGGACGAGGCCCTATGGCTGGGTGCCGCCAAAGGGAGGGCGGTGCGTGCACGGCTATGTCTCTCCTGGCAAATCCGACCTGTGTCAAGTAGAGACGATGACCGGGGGTTGTGTGGGAATGGACGCCGTGTCATTGGGAGAGGTAGAGACAAGGGGAGGACAAGGGTGTTACAGCATGTCCTCTGATATGCTTGCGGTGAGGATGGTGCGAGACGTGAGACACGCCACGCGCAGGCGTCTCTTCCCCCGCCAGTCATCCAGATTCGAAGAGAACAGAAAACACATGCGCGCGAATCAAGCCGTCACGTGCCGGAAATATCAGGGCAAGAATATCTACGTTTTAGGTGACGCTCCCACGAAAGGTCTATTGCCTCCAGGGTAACCAATGTCGCAACAGCGTCGAGACACCTACACTCGTGAAACCGCCCTCATGCTATGTCGTCCTCTGAGACATCCGACACGCGACCCGTTGCACCCTCTTTGCCTTCCCTGACTTATTTTTTCCCACCCCTTTTCATTTCTCAGTTCTTTGATCGTTCGTACCTGCAACTTCACGCACGAGAACAGTCTCGGAACCCGCGTTGCCGACTTGGCAAGTACTTGGATAAAATAGAGCATGGGGGGAGCAAGTGAGGAATATGAAGGCATAATTGATTGTACCATGCTCCCCGAAAGCGTCAGGAAAGACGCCTGTGTCCTTCTGTCGTCCGCTCCGACAACCATGCCGGACGGGGGGGCGAAGTAGTGCAAGGACGCTTGTTAGCCGAAGATTGCCTCCGACCCGTTTCATCGTCTTTCATTCCAGCTGTTACATACTACATTCTGCCTCATGACATCCCTTTTCAACCGCCCTGGAGAGTCGCGCGATGAAACAAAAGAGGGATAATACAGCGGAAGCCAGGCTTGCTAGTGCACATGCATCTCACCATAGGGATTGAGGAATGCTCAATACGCCTCTTCACTCAAAGCCACTTCTTTATCAACGATCTCTCTACAATATGTTAGAATTTGCATGGATTTAAAAAGTCATGGCTGTATCCTATGAATTTGTAAGTATCAAAAATGCACAAGGACCCCCCTACTGGACACAATACCCGAAGTGTGAGGAGGTCGCCGAATGGGACTTGCATGCCGAGTGTTCTGACTCAACTGCAGGAATCGTAAGACTTGTTTTTCTATACATTTTTGCCGGCTCTTGCTCTTGTCACTCGACGCTAAGCCCGGCCCTGCTGTGAAAAGTTGAGGCGAGCTACCAACGGCAATCGCGAAATTGTCATCTCCATGCAAAAACATCCAGTCAAAGGCACACAAGAGCGTTCCATGAACGTATAAGTTATGACGTCAGCTCAAGGAGGGCATACAGGACGAAACCAAACCATTGAACCCCAGATTAAGAATGGCTTGTCGTTTACCCCTTCACTGGGTTGAGCGTCATGATGATGATGTGACAGCGTCTTTGTTGGAAATGTATGGGAGTTGTCTTCCGTGAAAAACGAGGGCTTGACTGCATTTGTATTGACTCCGGAAAAACGACTTTTTCCGATAACGGACAAAAGTCCGGATCGCTTTATTACGAGAAACACCCACCACCGGTTGGGACACTCGGGAGATTTTCTTTTTTTCAAGCTCCTCTTTGATCATGCATGGCTGCTTGGTGCGTAATAAATTTGCACTGTAAGATGAAAACTTCCCAGGAAGAAACTTTCGCAAGCGAAGATGTGTAGATTTCTCCATTGGGCTCACATATAATGCCAGGGTAAGCTCAGGCACTTTTCGACAATTTCCCCTTTCTTTCCAACCTCACTGTGGAAGATTTGAAGTCTGTTTATGAGAAATTCAATGAAAAATTTATGTTACTTAGAGTACATCGCCTGCGCCGCAACAAAATTAGTTTGATACGCGACGCCCGAGAATATGAGGGCTACCAGGGAGGCGATGGGAAGTAGGGAGTTTGATGTTAACACTTCAAAATCACATGTCCTGGACTGAAAGAAGCGTAGGAGACGGGGAGCGAATGGCAATAAGAAAGTGATGTGATGAGATAATCACGGCTGAAACATGGTAGAAAACAGCTCGTGCAAGAAAGCTCGCCTTGTGTCATATAAAATTTATCGTCAGAAAAGTATTAGAGTCGTAAGGCAAGTACAAAAAATGCTTGTTTACTCTTTTGTCGTCATATTAACTGCTCCTTCCTCCAAGCGTTTTCGTCTCCGCCCTTCCCTTTCCCTCTTCTTCCTCCTCGCGTCATCTTCACCGGACCACCTCCACCTCCACAATGAGCGACTCGTCGAAGCGGCGTCCCATCCGTCGTTTGGCAGCGTACGAGGTCGGACTATCGAACAGAAATGGTATGTGAGGAAAGGAGTGCAAGAAGGTGAAAAAGGGGGATGCAGGAAGAAGGAAGAAGTTCCTGGAGATCACAGAGACGAAGGGTGGGAAAGAGCCTGGGACTGTCAGGCCCTCTGTTGCCCTACTCCCTCTCCCATGAACCCCTCCCCCCCGTCAGGTGAATCACCACCCTCCGAAGATCTCCGCCATCGTATCCACGTGCCTCATCTCCTCTCGACCCCTCCCTCTTCCCCTCCCTTCCTCCCTCCCTCCCTCCCTCCCCCCCCTCGGTCCACACCTGGGGATCCGGGTCATGTCCAGACAATCCTCGGTGTCGGTGATTTTCGTCCCCGGCACGATGAACGCAGCGGCTAAATTGTTCACGTCAGTGTCCTCCAGCACGCCGCAACCCTAAGGATGATAAGATGGGAGGGCGGGGGGCGGAGGGGCGAGGAGAGAGGGAGGGAGGAGGGAAAAAGAAGAGAAAGAAGGGTCAGGATGGAGGGAAGGAAGGGGGTTGTATAAGAATGAGCGCCAGATATCCGGAGACGGGGAGGGAAGCTGGAAGAGGGATGGAAGGGAGAAAAGGAGGGGTCCTGGAAGAGGCAGCTGGCGGGCGCCCGAGGGAAGGTGGCGTGGTGCGGCCGAAGCCCTCTTTTTCGGGCATCTCGGCCATTTCCGGCACTATTCAGACCATAGGCAGTGGATGCACCCCTCCCCGTATTATCCTCCATCTTTCTCCTCTCTTGTTTTCCATTCTAGAGCCATATACCCCCTCTTATCTTCCTCCTTTCCTCCTCCTTCTTTGCCTCCAATCTTCTATTTTGCCCTCCCTCCCTCCCTCTCTCCCTCCCTTCTTCTCTCCCTCCCTCCCTACATACCTTCCCCTTGAACCAGCCTCGTTCTGGCCGCACTAGGATCCGTCGCTTCCCACCCACCCTCATGCCGACTAGACCCGCCTCTTCAAGAGAAAGGAAGGGAGAGAGGGAGAGAGGGAGGAAGGCAGGAAGGCAGGAAGGGAGGAAGATAGGGAGGGAGAGAGGGGAGGAAGGAGGGAGAGAGGGAAGGAGGGAAGGAGGGAAGGAGCGAGGGAGCGAAGGAGGGAGGGAGGGGGGGAAGGAGCGAGG
>NW_005803807.1:16277-18317 GCF_000240725.1 Microchloropsis gaditana
GTCTTGTACCCACGGATCCTCCCCTCTCCTGTATCACCTCCTCCCTCCTCTACACCTTCCCCCTCTTCTATCGCCTATCCTCGTGGCCCTTTCCTATCAATGAATACAACCGATCCCAGCAACCCTCATGCATTTATCCTCCCAGAGACGACCTCCGACTTTTTCCTCCTTCCTCCCACCATCCTCTCCTCTTCCTCCCTGCCCTCCTCCAACCATCCTTCTCATTTCCCGCCCCCCTTCCCTTCGGTCGCCGGTATTGCCATTGGCTTTTAGACGCCCCACATCCGGGTCGCCTAGTGCTGACATCCTTCTTCTTAGACGTTTGAGCAGCCAAAGTTGCCATCTTCTTGGATGTCTTAAAGTTGTTTTCTGCCTCCATGCTGGCATGTATTTCTCCTTCTCGCATCGTCCTTGTATCTTAAAGGCGCATCGACGCGTAAAGCCAACCCGCGCACAAAATTTTCAAGCGGCTTTGAACGACAACTGTGTGCATTTGAAATCTACGTTGCGTTTGAAACCTTATTTGCTTATGATGATGGCCGATACTGCCATAGATGTGTGACTCGCTATCTTCCCCTCCGCGCAATAGGCACAATGCCATCTTCTAAGGGTGACATCGCGACTGCTTTGAGCAGCGGCTCTTCCGCCACGGATGCGACGTTGCGCATTGTGACCAAGGCGGGAAAGGAGGGAACAATGGAGGGGCCTGTACCGTCCACACACGTTTGCAAATACATGCCTTCCCCGGGCGGGGCTGTTGGATACAAAATTATACTTTGCACCGATGTGTTCGGGATGCGCGCAGACACCTGGCTACGCGGAGGTGAAGGGAGGGAGGAAGGGAGGGAGGGAAGGAGGGAGCGATGGTGTAGCGGGAGAAATATGGGGAGCGTCCCCGCCAGCCCGCCGGTTTCATGTTAAAAGATTGACTCATGCTTTCCATTTCATGCCATGCAGTCATAGACAGGAGCGAGGGGGCAAAGGCTGCTTCACTGTTCCATTTATTAAATGCGTGTCGCTGCCTCGGAAAGGCGCTGGTAGATGTGTCATTATTTTAGCAGATGAACACTCGATCTGCAACTGATCAGCGAACCACGGGATACACATGGCAACAAACCTACATAAGTAAGGACAAGTATGCCGAAGTAACATCAGACATTCATGCGCAGGCTTGGCACCGCACAGCATATTCGTGTTCCTGTTGTGTACCACAAACCCCTGTCAAGCCCCTGACTAGCACGCCTGTACACGTATGCATCTCTTGCCTGTCGCACAGCCATGCTACAATGCAGAGGAGACATGCCTTTCGACGCATATCTCAATTCTTGCTTCTTTTCCCCACATCTATGCTTAAGACTCTGTCAAACGTCGCTCCTTCTTATCTCCCTTCACTGGCACTCCCACAACGGCTACCTGTCCCTCCTCCTCAGGACCCTCTACATACTCGACAGCCATGGACGGACGGAAGCCGCATTCCCTCTCCACGATCTCGTCTGCCTTCCTTGACCGTAGGCCGTCCAAGACCGCGGGAAAAAGACGCATGCCGTACTCGTCGTCTTCTGCGACGTTGGACTTCGGGTTTTTCACCGACGATACCTTCCCTCGGTAGTGATGCATGGCGAGTACGCTTGGATTGATACGCCACAGGTTTGCGTGCGGATTCTCGCCCCATCGTCTACCCCCTACGTCCCTGCAAGCTCCCGGGTAGTGGAAGCCAGCGAAGTAGGCATTTCGGTTGGACATGATCGACTTGGTCCAATGGTCGTCATTTTTTGCTTGCCGCCAGTGCCCAAACATCTGTCCCGCCCATGTCCGGTTGCCGATTGTCCTGAGCTCCTTGACCTCCATGAAGCCAAATGACGTTAAAGACATGAAACAGACGTCCTTCGCTGTTTTCCCAGCCCTTGTTAACACGGTGTCAAGCGATTGCACAATCGTGCTTGCGCCCTCGTCACGTGGTACCAGGAACTCGTCGATGTCCCAAATGCCCACCCACGTAGCCAAGCCCTTGGTGTAGGCGAGACAAGAGGCGTAGAAGTA
>NW_005803807.1:18327-21704 GCF_000240725.1 Microchloropsis gaditana
TAGAGGGAAGAAGGAGGGCGGGATGGGCGAGGTAGAGTTCCCAAAAAATCGCGTGTAGTTCAAAATTGCGAAGGGCGTTTTTGCCTGCCAAGGCAAAAAAAAAGAGGGAAAAGAGGCAGGAAAATGAGGAAGGGAGGAAAGGAAGGAAGGAAAGGAAAAGAGCTGAGCATGGATGACAAAAAGGAAGGGGAAGGGGAAAGAGGGAAAAGAGGCAGGAAAATAAGGAAGGGAGGAAAGGAAGGAAGGAAAGGAAAAGAGCTGAGTATGGACGATAAAGAGGAGGGGGAAGGGAAGGAGGGAGAGGAGGAAGGGAAGGAGGGAGGGCGAGAAAGAGGAAATAGGGAAGGGGAAAGGGGGGTACCTACCGTTGAAGGATTTGAGGCAGAATTGGCACTTGATGTGGAAGTCCTTCGGCGCGTATTTATGGATCGCATCATTCCGAACAGCCGAGGAAAGGACCTGGAAAGGAGAAAGGCAGGTGGGAAGGAGGGAGGGAAGCAGGGAAGGAGGGAGGGAAGGGAGGGATGGGAGGGATGGGGAAATGGATGACCCCGGTGACCGACAAGCGAGTACTATGCCGTGGGAAAAAAACAGGTGTACAACGATTCCTCTCCCCAACCCTAACCCTGACCGTAACCCTAGCAAAAGAGGAAGAGAGCACGGAAACAATACCAAAGAGAAGGGCCCCAGATGAAAAACAGCCATCGTCCTAAATCCACCTGACCCCAGCTCCCAACATGGAAGCGCATCGACACGCACCGGGGAGGAATCGACCATGACCACCCCACCGAGTTGCTCCAGCTTCTCCTTAGTGATCCGTTCGTCCCAGGCCGGGACCTGAGACAGTTTCTGGTCCAATGCCTGGAGGACTAGGGAGGGAACCTGGAGGGTTTGGGGTGGGAGGAGGAGGGGAAAAACGGGTATGGGCCGTGTGTTATTGTCTCCTCCGTCCCTTTTTTTGGTTGTCCGTGTCCGTCCACGACCCCGTGTCCTGGCCCCACCTTCTCCAAATTGCTCAGGCGGAGCTCCTGCGCCTGCGTCGTCGCCTGGGAGAGGGTGGGGAGTGTACGAAGTGTCACTACTTGATGGCGTTCGGCGGAGCTTCCACGGACGTCTACCCATAAGCGATCGACGGACACGATTCGGTGGCCAATAATGCCACGGCGGCAGCTACCTTCCCTCAAAGACGCATAAATATTTTCGTGCGTGCTTCGCCATTTTCCCTTCCTCCCTCCCTCCCTCTCTCCCTCCCTCCCTCCCTGCGGACCTCCGTCAATTTCTTGCTCCGAGACGACCATTCGGCCGTGGAGGCATTCGGGCCCTTCGTTTCATCGTCTCCTCCGCCTTTGGCATTCCCAGGGAAGGAAAAGGCCTCGAAAGGAGCGTCGGGCGATTGGAAATCCTGTAATAATATTGGGAGGGTAACAGAGGGGAAGACACAAGGATGGAAGGGAAAGTCATAAAGAAGAAAGGGGGGGAGGCCGATGAATGGAGCGACAGGGGGCCGGGGTTGGGGGTAAGAACAACGCCATTGTCGAAAGGGTAAGGTTGGACAGAGGGAATGGAGAGGGTAGGAAGCCCGACAAGACGGACAATGAAAGGCGCACAGGCGGAGAAGCAGGGCGGCTCGCAAGGCTTGTACTACCGACGAAGATCGTCCTTCTCCCTGGTGGCTGCTTTTTCGCCCGTACCCCTGACTCACCTGGAAGCTCTCCTCCCCAAAGCTGTAGGTATCCGCCTTGTCGCCAGCACCTGAGAGAAATGGCGCAAAAGGAGGAGGTGAGACAGGGGCGGAGACGTGAGACCGGGTCCGGTGCCGGGAGAGAGGAGTGGGGGAGGGAACGAGAGAGCAGAGGAAGAGAGAGGACCTTACCCCTTTCTCCGGGCGTCCCAGCACCGGCACGAGGATGGTTCGCCTGGTGGTACGGCGGTGGGAGGAGGGAGAGGGAAGGGAAGAGGGAGGAGGCGGCGGTGGAAGGGGGGGAAGAGGCGGGGTCGGGCTTCAACCAGGAGGGGTCGACGTGTTGCCACTCGGCGTGGCCAGGGGTGGATACGGGCCGAACCGGCCCCCCGGACGCCGCTGCTGTGTGCGACGGATGTGGCGGTGGCAGCGGCTGCTGTGTTTGGAAGGCGCCTGGGGGGTGCAGTCGCTGGGGCTGGGCTTCCCCGCGGGAGCTGTGGGCGTGGGAATGATCTCGTTGCAGGAAAGACGACGAGTTCCAAGGTTGCTGGTGCACGCGGTGGGGATAGGCCGGGCCAGAGGAAGGGGTGGAGAGAGGGAGGGTCGGAGGGAGGGAGGGAGGGAGAGGACCCGTCATCGAGTAATGGATGGTCGCGATCGCGGTGGAGCGTTGGGTAGCTGTGGAAGGTTGGGGTTAGGGTTAGAATTACGGTTAGGGTCAGGGTTCGGGTTTGAATTACGGTTAGGGTCAGGCTTAGGGTATGAATTACGGTTAGGGTCCGGGTTCGGGTTTGAATTACGGTTAGGGTCAGGGTTCGGGTTGGCAACCACTATAAAAGACGAGAAGAGAAATGCAAGACCGTCGAAGTGTCGCATTTCATGGATTGCGGTCGTCAGCTACCCGGGTGAAAGCCCCCCCTGCGCCTTTTCTCCGCGTAGGCTCTTCTCTATTTTCCTTCTTTCCCATGTCTTTGTTTGCACTCACGTTCGATGACCGCTCGGTGCAGCAATTCGCTCGCTTGCGGTTGCGAGAAGCTGGGGTCATGCCCAAGACTTGCCAAGGATTGTTCCCATCGCGGGAGAGGTCGCTGCTGTTGATGCGGCTGCGGTAAGTGCGGGTCAGGGTGGTGTGGTAGGGCGTGCGGTGGTGAAGGCGTTCGGTGATGGCGTGGTTTGGGTCGCATGTGTGGTTGCTGCTCTGTTCTTCCATAATGTATGGGTAATGGGGGCGGTGGTGGTGGTTGAGAAGGCACTGGTACCGCTTCCGATTTGAGTGATGCTGACATTTGCGCCATCTGCCCTTCCGAGGGATCTGGTCGCTGCTCTTTTCCCCCCCCCGTCCCCTCGTGACAGGGTCCTGGCTCCGGAGGGTGGCTGTGGACGGAGAAGGGGCGGTGGGAGGGCGGGAGGGAGAAAAAGGAGGACACGGCGAAGGAGGGAGGAAGCGCCGTGGAGCCCTATGGAGACAAGGGGGGAGGAGGAGAAGGAGGGAGAAAGGTGAGGTTGAGGTCGACGGTCGTGAATCTGGTACATGAACCCTTCCTGGATCCTATTTTTTTCTGTCTTGCTGTCCCTTTCTCCTTTCATTGCCAATTGCCCTACCATTCCCTTCCTTGATCAACCCTCACTTCCCTCCTCCCTTCCTCCCTCGTGCCTTTTTGTTCGTTCACCCTCCATCCATCCCTCCCTCCCTCCC
>NW_005803807.1:21714-21878 GCF_000240725.1 Microchloropsis gaditana
CCCCACAGGATAGTCGACTCCCAGGTGGATGTGCGCCACGCCTTGCTGTGTATGGTACTGGACAAACTCCAACGTCTGATCGAGCAGGGGACAAGTGAAGTTTGTGTTCAGTCCCGCCACACAGAGGTGCAGTTTGTCGGGCTGAGCTTGCCATGGATCCAGTT
>NW_005803807.1:23443-26210 GCF_000240725.1 Microchloropsis gaditana
CCCTCCCTCCCTGTCCACAGGCCTGGACCGCCTTTCTAGGGACATGGCGGTGGAGCTGAAAAAGGAAGGAGTTGCGTCCTTCTCCCTCTGGCCAGGCGTGGTAATGACCGAACGGATGGCGGAGATCCGGAAAAATGACCCGGAGAAGTGGGAGAGGGAGATGAGCGTCGGAGAAGGGTGAGGGCAGGAGGGAGGGAAGGAGGGCGGAAGGGGTTGCACGGTGAAGAGACCTTAACATGAATCCGTTGGAGTAGACTCTTCCCTCCGGTTGTTGACCCGGTCTGTCTCATCTGTTCCCTCCGATTCAATGTCTCTCTCGTCCATCCTCATCATCCCCCCGCCCGGCAAGCTACGTGGAGTCCCCCCGCTTTGTGGGCCGTGCTCTTGCTGCCCTCCTTTCCTCTCCTTCCTCCTCTCCCTCCTCCTCCTCCCCCTCCTCCTCCTCCCTCATGGACCGCAGCGGTACCATCCAAATCGTGGCAGAGGTGGCACGAGAATGGGGGGTGATGGATGTAGACGGGAATCAACCGCCTTCCATTCGTTCCTTGCAATTTCTGGTGGGCCTCTCCCTCCCTTGCTTTTTGATCGAACCTGTCCACGCCATCCGTATCCATCACCTTTGAATTGTTTCCCGTTCTTGGTCGGCATTTTCTCCCTTTCCCCCCCCCCTTTTTTCTAATATCTGGGGACTTAGACCAAATTCTGTCGATCTCAGCATCACTTGAACACCACCCCCTTGTCTCTCTTCATTTCTTACTCCCCTATCCTTTCACAGCTGCCCAATTATGTGTTGAAAGATCTCTTTGCCTCAGCGCCCTACCTACAGCCTTTCGTGCCGGACATCAAACTTCCTTTGTCCATGATGGGTGCACGGCCCTCGGAATAAGGCTTGACTTATAGAGCGTCACTTAGACTATGGCGTGTCTAAGGAAGGGAATGCTGGTGGGTGAAGGTTAACGATGTGTATCGGGGTGCCTCAGGCTGCATAGACCACCATAAACGAATATCTTTCGCTTTTTAAAAGAAGATCGGTGCAAAGGTCTACTTATGGGGTCCATGCTTTTCCTTTTCCACGAAATATAGCAAAGAGAAATTATTGTAATTGCCCAAGGCAGGCAAGCAACTTTCCGAGAAAGATCCTTAAGTTGCACATGAGGTGCATACAGGCTACATTCTTATACAGAGAGAAGCGTCTTTACGCATAATCCATTGAGTGCACATCGAAGAATGCCGCTCGAGAGCTTTCCAACATTATCATCATCACTTCTTCATCGCTTTTTTATCCATCGCAGGAGATGTTTTACTTGCACAGTGTCGACACTCGCATGGATGAAGCATACAGTGTACTGCTCTAAAATTCGGGCAGTAAACAACTTTTGATTTATCTACGCAACAATTTCGTCTAAATTGTTCCCGTAAAGGGGGAAAAATAAAAGTAAAAGCAACAACGAAAAAGAAAAAAAAGGGGAAAAAAAGAAAGCGAATCGTCATCCGTTGTCAAGCGTTGCAAACGATGACGTGCCCCGCACACTCCCCACCCGGGCAACACACACAAAACCCAGCATGGGTGCCGGGCGCTCAATATCAAACCACTGCTCAAAATCGTCCTCTCTATATTGACCTCAGTCTTCTCCTTTGTGCGCTGTGAGGGACCTCTGAGACGGATTTCAATCTTTTTTTTTCAATGCATCAATACAGGCTATGTTGCTCCTCTTTCGCCGTGGTGTCGCCGCCGCCTCCTTCTTCCCCCCCACGCGTCGTACGCTTTTGGCCCCACATACAAAAGCTGTTGGTGGACTGGTCCGTAGCGCGTCGTCGTCTCCTCTATCTTCCGCGTCACGAGTGAATAGACTGGGAAGAATCTCGCTCTCTTCCTCCTCCTCGTCTGCTGCGGCCCAACCTCGCGGTGTGACGGCGACTGCCGCTCTTCCCGGTTTGGCCGCTTTCTTTTTCCTCCTGGCACAGACAGAGCATGAACCTACGGCAACCGCTGCGGCGGGATCAGGTAATGTTGGAGGGGGAGGAAGAAAGTGCAGCATGACCTCCTATACCCCCGTGTCCTGTCTGCCTTGTGCTCTCCTCCCTCACACCGTCCTGTGCCTTCCCTCCCTCCCTCTTTCGCACGCTGTTCCGCGGCCGGTGTCGTGGGGAAAGGGAGCCCTCCAGGCAACGTGTCCCCTTCGACCCACGCTCAGTACGCCCCCGTCTACGACATCCCTATCGAAGGGAAAGCCTTCCCAGGGGAAGTGCCCGTCTTTATCGAAGTCTCCAAGGTGAGGGAGATGGACCTAGTCTGCCTTGCTCGGGACGGCCATTGTCCTCTTCGATGCCTTTGGGTTCTGCTTCTCTTTCGTGACGACCCTGGCTGCGCCCTTCAAATTCTTTCTCCTGAGTTCATCCCTCCTCTGGACGACTCTAATTCATCTCTTTCCCTCTCCCTTCCCTGAGGTCATCCCTCCCCTTGCACTCTTCTTTCCCCCTCTCCCTCCCTCTCCCCTACCTTTGTGGTCTGATTTACTCTGCTCCTTCCTCCTCCAACGCCGCCTTCCTTCCCCCTCCCTCCGTCGGCTGCTGCCCCTTGTCCTCCAAGACGGCTCTGTGACGTCCGTGAGAAAGGCACCATCGCCCACCCTCTCTCCCTTCCTCCCCCCCTCCCTTCCTCCCTCCCTCCCTCTCTCCCTCCCTCCGTCCTCAGGGAAGTCGCATGAAGTACGAGTGGGACTCAAACGTCGGATTGCTCCGCTTGGACCGAGTGCTGCACTCTGCT
>NW_005803807.1:26220-28358 GCF_000240725.1 Microchloropsis gaditana
TGCGTCTGTGCCGTTGCTTCCGGGCCATTCCCATCCATACTTGATGGAGTCCTGTGTTTGATTGCTGCCAAATATGACCCGGACAGTCACATCCACGTCTCCAGCGTCCAGCGGAAATGCATCTGCCACAGGACAACGAATGATATGGACGAGTCCGTTTGTGCGAGGGATGAGAGAGCTCCTTGTCGGGACAAGCACGGCCTCTTCCTCCACGTCTTTCCCCTCTCCGCTGACATGACATAGTATTTTACCACCCAACGCCACGACCTCGTCGGGATCTGCCACGTTGTGTGACCTCCCCAATGACCAATCCTCGTCGAGGCCTTTCACACCGTAGCCAGATCCACCCTGGAGGAACATGCGCCGACCCGCCACCATCACGTCCATGCACAAACGGTCATCGATCTGGTCCCGTGTCAAGATACCTCCCAGCACATAGAGTCGATGGTTGTCCGTCCAAGCGGGCATGATCATAGGGGTGAGGCTTGCAGGTAGTGCTGGCGCTGTTGTGTCAGTAGGGGATACACTGCTGCTATGGATAATGGAAGTGATGCTGACGACGTCGCTGGCATTGCTTAAAGGAGCCTCCTCTATCAAATTGCAGGCTAGGAGTTTGTACGAGATCACGTCTGAGCGCGTGGAAATAAATAATGGAATCAGTGTTAGGCCGAGAGTGGCAAAGGACAATACTGCGATGCGTCGATAAAAACTGCAGCATGTAGACCGTTGGAAACGGAGGGACGTGTTTGCCATCTGACACTGCAGAGGAGCATAGGTCCCGCTTTTTTTGCAATAATTGAGCTTTGTATGCAAGAATGATTCAAGCCAATGTCGCAATCGTTTGTCATTGACGGTAATCACGTTTGTGCCCTGTGTGTGCGTGTACGTTAAGAATATGTGAGCGGTCATCTGGGTCAACGACCAATACGAATGCAATAAGTCATGGTCGTATATTTTTACAAAAGGAGAAACTGCTATCCTTGAAATGTACTCGGCATTTCGGGATGACCATAGAAACAGACAGGTTCATCAACGTGTACTAATAGCAACATTCCACCCGTTTGGTAACGGTCATTATTTCAGTGCGCCCTCGCCGAATCGGGATGATCAAGAAACGGAAATTTGATTTTCGCACACGCTTCAATAGCAATTACCGGGTGGACGACTGATGTCATTACCGGCCAACTTCGTATCCTTCATGGATGAAGGTGATTGTCATAAGGACCACGTCGCCGCTGCCAAGGAGGAGCCCGCGATCTCCATTCTTTTGGAGACAGCCAAAGTCCTTAAAGATAGTCTTTTCAAGACTCCATAACCACAGCTGCGTCGACCTCGATACTTATATTTTTGAAATGGAGTTATCCTGATGCGAAAGGATAAGGCGGCTCTGGCGATCGACCCGGCGCTGTGGTGGATCCCTGCGGACCTGAGTGCTACGACACTCGACTGCCTGGACTCTTATTGACGGCGAAAACTCAAGGGCCTCGGGCTGTGGCCACGATGGGGTATGGAGAGGGGCATGACGCGGGTAGCTTTGGAGATAGGCGGGCGCTACAGGGACATCGGGGCTGCTTTCCTTGGTGAGGCAGTCGGGGAGGACGAGGAGATGGCGCTCGCGTCAGCCCACCTGACGTGGAGGGTAGATAGCACGGCCGGCGTCTTTCGCACGACAGGCAGGGTGGAGGAGGAATTAATTACGGAAGGAGACCCCGAGACAATACGACAGGGATACCTCCCGGGCAGAAATATTCATCCTGATCACCAAAACAATGGAAGGGCTCCACTTGTGCCTCGGAGGGGTGCGGGGGCTCGCGCAAGCCCAAGAGGAGGAAGACGAATCTGAATGACGCTTTGCCGGTAGAACCACCATCGACGACACAGGTGCCAGTGGATGGTAGAGACGATGGAGTGCCCCGGGAAGCGGGACCATCAGGTGTATGGGCAGCCACACCCAACCTCCAGAGAAGCCTGCTCAAATCGTTTCGGGGAGGATCAAAAAGCGAGGAGGCCTCACCCGACGAATGATAATCCGTCTTAAGAATGGTGGGGATTAATTCCGCCAGTTGAAGGACGCGCGCTCACTCGAACAAATGAACCACCTAGTGGAGGGGGAGGGCGGGAGGGCAACCTAGAAGACT
>NW_005803807.1:28368-31046 GCF_000240725.1 Microchloropsis gaditana
CGAAGCCGTAGGGGTCTCGAGCCTTTGTCCTCGCCACGAAGGCTTCCAAGAGGGAGACTGTGCTGGGAGTATGGCGTAAGACCACGTCTCCCTTTCCCTCCCCCGACCCCAGGGTATCCCCTCCCTCCGTCCCGCCCTCCGTCCCGCCCTCCGTCCCTTCCTGCTTCCCCTTCCTGGCCGGTTTTTTCCCCACCTGGCCCCGCCGCCTCCGCTTCTTTTCCTTCACGTCCAGGGCCAGCCACCGGACGTCCTCCATGGTCAAAGCTTGCACCGCCTCCCCCCCCTCCTTCCCTCCATATCCCTCATTCCCTCCCACCGGAAGATCCAAACTCCTCCACTCCCGCCCCTCCCCCTGTCCCTCCCTCTTCCATTCCCGGTACATAACCGCATGGTATCGCAAGCCTCCTTGCACCCGCTCGTTTCCCATCTTCTTCCAGTCCTCCCTCCTCATCAATCCGTCGGTTTCCCGCTGCTCGAGGGCTGCCTCCCCGGACTTTCCAGTCTTGCCCACAGGGCCTCGGCTTTCATCCCCTTCCCCCGTCCCGTCTTCCGCCCCATCGCCCGCCTCTTTCCCTGTGCCCATCCCCAAAGTGTCTATGTTGGGCAACAGTTTGGGCGATGGGGAGGGATGGAAACTGGAAGGTAAGGAAGGCAGGATGCTGGACAGACCCCCGTCCGAGAGCCATCGACGGCCGTGGAAAGTGAGGCGGATGTGGTGAAAGAGGGCCCGGGGGAGCGCAGACGCGTCCAGAAGGGACGGTACCAGGCAAAAGACGATGAAAAGGAGGGAGCAGGAGCCCAAGACTACGGGAGACGATTGGAGGGTAGGTAGGACGGGAAAAGAGCATGTCAGAAAGGGGAAGGCCTTCTCGGTCGGACAAACCGAGAGGGTGACCAAGAAAGACGTGAAATTCTTGCAATAGTGCACGGAAGAAAAACGATCACCTACCGCAAGAAAAAGAGTCCCGCCGTTCTCGACGGGGCCTTGCACGCGACGATATTGAAGGTGTTGCCATGCGTCCCTTTGCCTGTATATCAGACCGGGTTTTAAAAAATAAATGTGATGAAATGACGACTCAACCGGGAGCTCCTCAATGTAGCGTAAACAACATGCTTAGAGATGCCTTGTCATGAAGCGCGACAGGGGCAGAAATGGGAATACGGTTATGCATATCTAGGATTTTACATTATGGGTGTTTGATCCTGTGGCCCATACAGGTTTTTTTCCCCAATAGTGTCAAAACCTTTGACAAGTCATTTCATCTCGTTTTTCCATGCATGCTCGAGCAAAGTTAATGATACCTTCCACTCGTCACGTATGTAAGATCTTCATTCTAGCGTGTTAAAATCCTGCATGTTCAGGGATAAGAAAGCAACATCGACAGAGCTGAAGCACGTCGGCCGTTAAGGAACCGTTAGGGAGGGGGCAGGGGGGGAGGTCGATACTACAGTGCATGCAATGCCCAGTGATTCTTTATGAAAGAGGCAGAGACAGTACCTTGTGTTTCATTGGAAGGATAAATGAGACATGGAGGTGTAATCTTGGCGCGGAGTATAAACATTTTTTAATCAAGGAAAGTCGGATGGCGGGCGGCTCTTTCTCATCTCGTCGCACATCATGGTGATATCCATAATCATTTGTATCACATACTATCCCGATCATTCCAATACAGAGTAGCATTGATGAATGCATGAGGATACTAAAAAAGCCTGGAGAGCGTTAAACATTGGACAAGGAGGCGCGACTGACGCACCAACGATGCTTCGTCGGATCTCCTTCTTTTCTCCCTCCCCCTATTGCTACACGTTATTCCTCATGTCTTTTTTTTCGCACGCTTTGGCGTTCTCCTTTCTTCATATGTCATCATCTCCTCTTCAGCCGCTACAAGGAAAAGTTGCCCTCGTCACTGGGGCCTCGCGTGGAATAGGAAGAGGCATCGCGTTTGAACTCGCCGTGGCAGGCGCGTAATACTTCCATTTCAGGACTTTTTTTCTGCTCTTCTTTCTCTGTCATTCCCATGCACCGGGTCCTACTAAAATATCAAATATTTCACTTGTACGTACAGGCGCGACAGTCTACGCAACGGCCCGGTCGTATGGAGAAAAGGAATGCACGGAAGGTATTTTGCGAAGGGCCTGAGACGGAGGCCGCATTCGGGGCCGGGGCCTTGGACTGCCTGATATTCCTGTTGCAATGATTCCTTGTTATGGCATCTTTTCTTTCCACGCACTTCGTCTTCCTTGATCGTTGAAAACATCACCCTCTGGACCGCCCCCTTCTCCTGTCCTGTCCCGTCCCCGACTCTCCTCTCTGTCTCCACTGACTCCGTTTCCTTACGTCATGCGCCTTCTCGAAAGAGAAATTACATCCACGCTGCCTATCGCCCGACTCTCTCTCCCGTCCCTGTTGACCCAGCCACACTAGGCGGCACACTGACGACCCTGGCAGAGGATGTCATGGAGGCCCTCATTGACATCCCTGGGGGAGGGAAGGCGGCGAATGGGCGGGTGATTCCCCTCCGCTGCGACCACGCCGTCGACCCTCAGATCTACAGCGTCCTTGACACGGTTCGCCGAGTCGAAGGCCGCCTGGATTTTTTGGTGAACAATGCGTTTGCCATCCCTCCTTCGGGGGTGGCCGGCATGGTGGGGAAACCCTTCTGGGAACAAGGGGCGGA
>NW_005803807.1:33674-34659 GCF_000240725.1 Microchloropsis gaditana
AGGGAGGAAGGGTGCCTTGAGGTGGAGAACCAAAAGTATTGCTTATAATCCAGCCAATCGACCATTCGCGTGAGTTTTCCCCTTTGTCCTCCCTCCCTTCCTCCCTCCCTCCCTCCTGTGTGGGCAAGAGGGAGGGAGGGAGGGAGGGAGGGAGGATGGTACATGTAGACGAGCATGCGTGTGACCGCACCGGCTAAACTTCAGCGTAAGGGAGGGGGGAAGACGCAAGGAGGTACAAAGTGTAATTAGGGCCCAATGTGTGTGTGTTGCCCGACAGGGACGAAGACAATGAATTCCCCGCCCGGAAATATACGCTTCATAAGAGAGACATGCACGCGTTGAAAGGGGCGCGTCGGAGCCGTTTCATTCAAGCTCGGGCTTTTATTTTCCCCCCCTTCATGGGCCTCTCGAAATGGGTGGTGGCAACATCACCAAGGCGATTCGTTCACATGCCTGTCATTTTTTTGGGGTGGCTGTCTGCCAGAGGAGGTACCTTAACTTTGTTCGCGGCCTCTCCACCCTCCTTCCAGATCCATCACATCCGGAGGATCCGTAGGTGGGGTCGGACAGGCCAGAGGGCACGGGGCCTCTCTCTCTTGCCCTCTTTAGGTACCTTAACTTTGTTCGCGGGTTTATCTTTCTTGCCCTCTTTTTCCTTCCTCGCGCCCGTCCTCCTCCTTCCCCTTTCCTTCCCTCCCCTGCTCGCCCTTCCCAACCAATCCGAGAGGGTTTGGAGTCTTTTTATGCCTTTTTCCCCTTAAATTGCCTTTCCCGGTCAATTTTTACAGGTGGTAGGCACACATACGCTTTCTCTCCCTCCCCCTCTCTCCCTCCCTCCTCACTTTCTATCTCCCTCCCGCCCTCTTTCCCTCCATCGCTTTTCCTCTCACATTGTCTGGCACGGCGCACACATACACACAAAGAAATGTCCTCCCTCTCTCCCTCCCTCCCTCCCTCCCTTTCTCCCGTCACATCAACCACACAT
>NW_005803807.1:37166-39010 GCF_000240725.1 Microchloropsis gaditana
TTCCTCAAGCTCCTCCTTCCCTTCATAATTCCATATCGAAACACTGCGAATCTGATGTGGTACTACCTATAGGGGTTCAACCCTTTAGAAGGCTTTTAAACATTTCGGCTTTTTTGTCTCGCTTTCGTATACTTTGTGTGCGCTTTTCTTCAAATGTTCCACAGAAGTTGTTGGTACATGCGGGGAGCAATGTGCGACCTCGCATTCTAACAAAAAACGCGACAATCATAACCACCCCCTGCTATTCCATTCTTTGCCACATTCGTCGCACAAGGAAGAAATCCACTGTATGACTCATGGTATACGACCCGACTTTCCACACCATGTATCGCCCAGCCCGCTGGAGTTGTATGTGTTATGATAAGCTGGGTTGACCGAGAATTACTATGTCGCAATGCACGTTGCAAGGCCCAAAATAAAACCCTACCCTGCGTGTATCCCGCTCCCACCACATCGACCGCCTCGACACGCCGCATAGCCGCGCACGACGCCTGTACCCCTGGGCCCCGGCCGGTGCCATGGCCGTTGTAGTCGTGACGCCAGGGTAGTGAAGCGCTGGAATTTTTGGGGAGGCCGTCTTCTCTCTCGCTAAGTCAGAAAAGCGGTCACAACGGCCTCTCCCCCGCGTCACCCTGTGCTGCACGGGGCGCCGCCCGGACCCCACGCCCCGTGGCGCATGCCGTTCCTTTGTGCATTTTAGGACGGTCCACGTAGGAGCTTTGGGACGTGGGAGGCAGTGGTGGGCGGGAAATGTGACGGGAAATACAGGGACTGACGCACTTGAAGCTTCCCTCCTTGAGGCGAACCTCAAGTCGGTGGCCCGTACGAAAACGACCAAAATTGTTCTGGTCGCCTTTCTGGCCCTTTTCACGATGGCGCGCCCCCCGGGGCAGGATTGTCCTGGGTACATGTCAGGAAGGCAGGGTTCCAGGCTTGGATGTCGTGGATGCGGTGGTCATTTAGGGACTTGTGGTGTTTTCACGGGTTGAATAGTAACGAGGAGGGAGCGGCGGTTAGTTGGAGAGAGGAGGGGCGCAAACTCAAAATGCCGTCCACAGTATGTCCTTAGACGGAAGAAATGCGTCATCGTTGGCTTCTCTGTCTGGCTTTCCAACACCAGGGCAGTGGAACCCGCATGCGGGGGACAAGGGCGTCCTTTGGGTGATTTGGACCTGTGTTTTGCGACAGATCACATGCGGCAGGCAGCTCACGCAAGTTTCGTTTCCGGCACCTCCCTTACGTGCACTCTGACCACCTTTCAGACCATTGTTCCAGCTCATGGATATACCAGCAGCACCGGCGCCACAACCACCACCCATGCACGTGGTGGAGGAGCACGGCGGGGGAATGGAAGGGGGGCGAGCAGGGGGGAACACAACGGCTGCCAAGCTCTTGTACAAAGCCATACAGGAAAACGACCTGGAGACGATCAAGCGGCTAGTGGAGGGCAAGGTATGTGACAGTTATAAAGAAGAGAGCGCAAAATATTGGGCGGGCAAGCGGATTGTTGGAAGGGTGCGGAAATGCCCAGAGGAAAGAGAGGAAAATGATAGCATGTGGGCGCCTCTTTGGACATTGTCGTCTTCCTCCCTCTCGTTCTCTCTCTTTCTTGCCCCGTCTTCTTTTCTCTTGCTTCCCCCTTCCTTCCTGGTTTCTTTCTTCTTTCTCTTTCTTTCTTCCCCCCTCTTTTCTCTTCTCCCCTTCTTTTGCCCACGGCATGACTTAACCCCCGATGGATTAAACATCGACCTACTGTGGCATCTCCCTCACCTTCGCCTCAATTATTTGCCTCTTCCCCCTGCCACGTCACCGCCTGTGACCATAGGACGTGCAGCATTTAAATA
>NW_005803807.1:41764-43354 GCF_000240725.1 Microchloropsis gaditana
CTTCCTCCTCGCGCATGACACCTGCGTGCTCTCTCCTCCTCCCTCCGAAGCTCCTTCGCCCACCTTTTCCCACCCTATCCCTAGCCCTACCCCTCTCCAATGCCTTTCTCCCTTCCTTCCTCCCGCCGTCGTTTCCTCCCCGTCACCTTCCGGTACTCTTCCAGGTCCGTGAACACCGTGCCATCCGCGGCCTGGTATTCTTGGCTCCCTGTTTTCGCGTCCATGCTGCACAGGTTTCTTCCTCCTTCCTTGCGGGTGGGTGCTGGAGGGCGCGTGCCCCGAATCTCCCGAGCGCTTTGCCTTCCGCGGCGGCCCAGGCTGTCCAGGTGCAGAATATTCAGGCATCAAAAAGGTGATGGGTGAGAGCAACCACGATCTACGCACACTGACTCTTTCTAGCCGTATGGGACCTGACGTCACAGGGGAGGAAGTTGTCCTCCTGGACAAAAACGGCACTCGTCAAGTCGCCCCTCCCCCCCTCCTCCAACACTTCCGTGTCGCGGGCCACTCCCTTCCTCGCCCGCCCATGTACGGATACAAGTCCTTCACAGGTCCAAGCAATGGAGAAAGAATGCATCAACAACGCTTGGACCACGCCCTCGCTCGATTGAGACCGGCGGCAGGGAATTTTCCGGACAGAAAGGACGCATGCGGGGCAAGAGGGAGCAGCTATGTGTATGACCCAAGCCAAAAGTGGTCAGAGTCTTTTCCAATCTCATCGACACCCTCAAACATTTCCATGGTATACTGCGTGTTCCACGGGCAAGATAGGCACACACCATTCCCCCGCTGGCGCGCGGGGGGCGAAGCGGAAAAAAATTTCGTTGCGTTCTGATACGTTGTTTTAAGCGCAAGCAAGAGCCGCAGTGTTGGCGAAGGGGGGGGCAAGCGCAAGGGAAAGGCAAAAAATACAATATACAGCCAAAAAGTCGTAAAAAAAGGGGATGTGGAAGTATGCAGACGGATAAGAGGGACTGAATTGGCGGTCAAAAGTGGCCACTGGAGTGGTAGCAGGTGGTTTAGGTATTTCTTTCTGGCGCCAAGCGATGCTTCTTGGGGTTGATCTGCTCAGATTCTCGGTCTTGTTCTTGCACGAGTTCCCACCTATTTCCCTGTCCCTTTCCACGCACTATGAACATGTTGGCGGCAGATCCTTCACCTCTATCATGGTTGCTCCTACTGGTTCTGCTTCTAAGGCTATCTCCGCTCTTGCACGACGCATTATGAGGTACATTGATCATCAGGAAGGACCGAGGAAGGGAAGGAGGATACTTTGGTTACACATACCCAACAATAAAAATCTAATGCCTCCGCAATACGTAAAACATCTTTGGGCAGCACGGGTCTCTGCGAGACTCAGGGGCAGCCAGTCAAATCCTTCATGGCTGCAGCCGCTGCGGCGGTGAGTGTGAAGGGGAGACGTGCAGGCAACGAGCTGATGGGAGGGGCGGAAACATCTCCATCACAGGAGGGTAGATGAGTGAATCGATGGCCCATTTCCGCCCAGGTGGTACTAGAATGTGGAGACTCAAACCGCACTTCGCTCCTCTGTTACCCACATTTCGTGTTCCCTCCCTCCCTCCCACCTCA
>NW_005803807.1:43835-46853 GCF_000240725.1 Microchloropsis gaditana
TCTGAATGGACGTGGACTGTACGCACGACGGATCCAAACGGGACGTGGAAGAGGATACCGGCAGGGATGACGCCGTGCATGTCTTCTTGAAATTTCGTTGCTTTTGTCCTCTTCCCCCGTCCCCGATAATTCCTTCTTGCGCCAGACCACACCCCCTCATGCTCGTGGACCCAGTGTCTTCTCTTCTCTTCTTTTCGCGCCACATCGTCATGTTCCTAGCCGAACGCGAGCAGGCGCTTTTTCCTTCCGAGAAGAGCTACAGGGCCTAGAGAATATCCAAAGGGGGCTATTGCAGAATAGGATTGGTCCTTTGCACCCAGGCGGTGTGCTTATGTAGAGCAATTGTTCGCCATTGTCCCGGCGAAACGAAGTCATCGGCGTAAGCTGACTGAAAGACAGCCTGACACGCTTGTTTTGGACCCTATTCTAGGGTTGGAGGTACCTCCATTCTCCTCTCAACTCAAAGAGAACGAGGAGTCCGGGAAGATGTGCGCGACGGCAAGAATCCATTAGGGAGGTATCCGTACAGGGTTATGGTGTTTAATGTTGCCGACCGTAAGCAGGGGCAGATGTGTGGCCTTCAACCGCACCGATGAAGTCACCTCCAAAGTTCGTGTTGGGTACGCGCTCAATACCATCGCTGGGATGTCATAAATAGAGCTACTTTCGGAACTTTTTTAGAAGTTTTTTTTGTTGGGCCCCTGACCTTCAACTCGGAAATACAATCTCGGAATTTTCGACTTTGAGCGACTTTTTTATGGGCCATCCAGGCTTTGGGCGGCCGCCATCGATACTTCATCGAGATATGTGTACTCCATGCATCCTCGTCAAGAAAGACTATTTTGACTAGATTATTTAGCATTCGATTTTTGCATTCTGCCGAAGACCTTCTGATATTATACCTTTTGATAGGCTTTTGTTAACGGTGTAGAGGCCCATATACCGATGAGCGTGAGAGCACGAGCGTCTGTGCACCCCTTTTAAATGCATTTGCCCAGTAGAGACGTGGCTCTCTGAATCACAAATTCCTCGCTCCATACAAATCATGATGTAAACCTGCATTGTCGCATTCGAACTCATTATCTCCCTTCGCCTGCGTCCATCTCTCTCCTCGTATGGGTAGAGAAGGAGAGGTCTTGCACACCGCATCGCACCCTCTCATAGGCATGAAAGAAGCTGATAAGATCAAAACGATCGTAGTACAAGGCGTCATCGTGGTGCTTGCGGCCTTATGTCTTTTCTGGACGGTGAATTACGCGTCCGCGCAGGTTTCCCTGGAAGAAAAAGGTAATTCCCAATTACGGACGAGCGACATCAGTCCCTTCAAGATGGCCATGGAGGGTAGTGAAGGATTCTTCGACGATATTCGAGACGCAGGATGGAAACGGCTCATGGAACGAATTCAGACCACTCCTTCATGTGCAGCATCTTGCGCGGCCGAGCCGGCAGCACGCTGGTATCAAAACAACTGGGAGCCGAATTTCACGTGTCTTGACGAGCGCCGCATCGGCCGTTGGGGGGATGGTGGTAAGTGGGTATGCGATCCACGTCGCATCGTTGCGAAGGCGGAGGCTGGGCATGGTTGCCTTGTGTACAGTGTGGGCTCCAACAACGACTTCAGCTTCGAGGAGAGTATCTTGCGCGATATCTCCCCTGCGTGTGAAATTCATACTTTCGACCCGACCATCGGGGACCGTCCCGCCAAGCCGCTGACGGATGAACAGATCACCTTTCACCCCTGGGGTCTCTCCAACAAAAACGACGGGAAGTACAAGACTCTGCAGACCATCATGCAGGACCTGGACCATGGGAACAGAGAGATCGACATCCTCAAGATCGATTGCGAGGGCTGCGAATGGTCCAGCTACGAGAGCTGGCTCGACAAAGGGATTCGCATTCGCCAGATATTGATTGAGTTGCATCAGGGTACTGAGGGGGCGACTCCGGTCCCAGCCATGAAATTCATGGAATCTCTGTCGCAGCGAGGGTTTGTGATCTTCCACAAAGAGCCCAATACTCTAGGGTGCGGAGGAAGATGTATAGAATACGCGTTTGTGAGGCTTGCGAGTCCCGAGGCACGCCTTGCAGGAATTGTGAACAACACCAGGAGTAGGACTTAACTCAGTGAATGATAGACGTAGAATGCAGCAGTCATTTTTCATCGCCCTGATCCATTGCGTCCCAAGGGCAGGAAGGGGGCAAGGCGGGAAAGTGAAAGAGATGAAGGGAGAGAGGCAGAGGAGGGGAAGTTTACAATGCTGTCAAAGACTTTCAATATGGGGAAATCGCGGCCAAGGGACTTGGCACGTGGGAGGAACCAAGAAAGGGAAGGAAGGAAGGTAGGAAGGAGGGAGGGAGGAAGGGAGGGAGGGGTGGTGGAAATGGGGGCAGAAAAATGACAGGGGGAGGGGGAGGGAATGTAGGAAGGGAAGAAGCAAAGATAGGGGAGACTGGATTAAGAGGAGGAGAAGGAGGAGGAGGAGGATACAAGGGGCGGAAATCCGTGGCAAAATCCAAGAAAATACATAAAAAAACATACGTCTTCCATTCTTATTTCTTCGTCCTTTGCTCGTTTCATTCTCCTTGCCAACGAAGAAGGAAAAAGGGAGGGGTACAGCACCACGTTAAGGGGAGGAATGTGGTGCTCCAAAAAAGGCGCGGGGAGCAACGTGAAGGAAGGATAGGCATGGACGGAGCATTGTCATCTGCATGATGAAGGAAAAGGATGGAGGTGGGGCCAAGGGAAGGAAAAGGGAAATGAAGAAGAGGGGGAGGGGCGCGTACGAAGGGGGGAGGGAGCGAAGGATGATGACGCGGGTGAAGGTGAGGTTCAGGGGGATATAGGGGAGAAGGAAAAAAGGAGAGATGAGCGAGCGGGCGAGGCAGGAAGAGAGCCCTCCAAGTCTGTTGTTCTGGAACGTTCGCTCCATGCGCGCGTGGACAGGGCACTTCTCTTTCTCCCGTCGAGGAGATTCGGGAGAATGGAAAGGAATTTGTATATCCGGGAAAAAAATACAA
>NW_005803807.1:46863-47195 GCF_000240725.1 Microchloropsis gaditana
TTCCCTCCCTCCTTCTTTCCTCCCCTTCTTTCTTTTTTGGCTTCTACTTTGCTTGCACCTCCTCCCTTTCTTCGCAGTGGTGTAGACGGAAGGAGGCTTGTGACAGTGGTAATGGATTGGGAGGAAAGGAAAATAGGCAACCGGGGGAGGAGGCTTGTGGCACCAGAAGAGGAAAGAAAGTAAGAATAACCGGTGGGAGTGATACTGTAGTCTCCTTCTGCAATCAGCATTGCGCTTCCCTTGATGGCAATCAATATCTATATCAACATTCGTACACTTTTGTCAGCAGTGAAAAAGCTCCTTGCTTCCCCCTCCCCCCTCCCTCCCTCCCT
>NW_005803807.1:50506-52444 GCF_000240725.1 Microchloropsis gaditana
CCCCGGTGAGGCTGGGAGTGGACGGTGCCAATACTGCATTTCGTGACTTTTTGGTCGAACGTTTCGTGGGGTTAGATGGGGAGGAGGCGTTTCGTTTGCTGCGCACAGGCCCTCTGGCAAGGGATGGACGTGTGGGAAGGAGGGAGAAGGGAAGGAAAAACGGTCATGAGAAGCAGGAATGGGGTTGAGGACGGCGATGAAAGGTGAGCGTGGAAGTGGTTATATCCGGGAAAAAAATACAACGGCCAATGTCATCTTTGCCTCTCTTTATGACTTGCCGCAGGAGCTTTCACGCTCCCGTCCTGCCCGAAGATGGGAGCGAGAAAAACCAGACACTTCACCTTTACACTGTAATCATAAGCACGCGCACAGCCTCTATACCCAGACGCAGGAAAATGTACTGTGGTGTCGTAAAAGCATGAAATATTCCCTTTAAAACTCTCACCTCATGAAAACCTCTGGTAGCTAAGGCTTGGGCGAATATTCCTCCTGTTGCTTTGAGAAACTTGAGCGGGACCAAAAACCACCCAATGTCATTTATTTTCTGCAATTAGCACAATCAGTACATTAAACATGATGACGCCATCCAATTTTCCTGTCGAAATTGCGCGTAACCACGCCCCTCAAGACAACTAAATCGTGTCCTCCAGGCCGCACGACGGTAGCGGCGCCTGCTGAATGCGTGGTATCCAAAACCATGGGGGGGTATAATTGTAATGACGCCAAACACGAGACTGAGTCGTTTTTTGAAGGCTAGAAATACATAGATATATCGAGAGGATAGCTTATTTGCGCACGTGAGTGGTAATATGGCATTTTATGCGCAGGAGAGGGTTTGGTAAGTACGGGAAACAAAGAATACGTGCCATAAGAGGAGGAAGGAGGGGGAGGAAACTTAATATGATCGTACCCATTTATCTCGTATTGAAAATGGGCGAATATGAGGTAAAGTGCTAAGCATTGTTTTACGCATGCAGGATCAGGGAATAAGTTGCGGCGCGCAAGACAGAAGTGTTTACGTGTTTCAGGAAGAGGAAAGATTATCAAAGATGTCATTATTTGATCGCACTCGCCTCTAATTTCTGAAACTTTATGCGGACACGTGACATTGCTTATTTTCAATTACAATATTCTTGCTCCTTTGCTTCCTCTCTCTCTCACCAGCAACTTTTTTTCAGCATGCATCGCTACTTCCTCCATTCTCCTTGCTGTTGGAGGGGGCGCAGGGAGGAAGCGAGGGAGAAAGGGAGGGAGGGAGAAAAGGAGCCGCCCACTCAAGCATTTTCCCCCTCCTTGGCTTTCCTTCTCCTCCCATTGCGTTCTTCTTGCCGTCCCTCCCTCGTGGTAATCATTCCGATATCTTTTTATCCTAGATATTACCATTCGATCTCTGCTCTTTCTGTGTGTCTAGTCACTATCTGGAAGCAGATTTTCTCTCCCTCTTCCCTCGCCCTTCTCCCCTTGACTCCTCCCTCATCTTGTCAGAGGAGGAGGCATCTCGCCCCTCATTTTTCACTCCACACACATCAAGCTATGTAATTCATGAATTGTATCCCCATGTGACCCCCGGTGCCAACTCCCTTCCACCGCCCCAATCCTCCTCTTCCCCCCAAACAAAGTCGGCAGGAGGAGGTGGGGGCCTCCCACGTGGAAGGAAATCGCTTCTTTGAGCCAGGTAGGACTCGTCCTGGGTGGCTTTGCTGTGGACTTTATTCCACGGAGAACGAGACACGGCATGTCCATGTCCCACATCTCTCTCTACCCTCTCCCCCCTTTCCCTTTCTATTTCGCCCAGGGTGTGGAGGCACGGGGGCAGAGGCGAATAAATCGAGGAGGCAGGGCAGAGAGCAAGCAGCCTCCAACCTTGCATCGAATCCATCCTTCATTTCCCGGGGAGGGAGGGAGGGAGGGAGGGAGGATAACCATCACCGCTCTACC
>NW_005803806.1:0-52288 GCF_000240725.1 Microchloropsis gaditana
GAGGAGGGGGGGGCACGGAGCGGGCGACGCACCATCTGGAGGATCTGTGCGAGGGTGATGAGCCAGGTAGGGAACCAGTCGGGCACGCGCTTGATGATGGCCAGCCAGTAGTAGGTGTACATGACGGCGTGCACCGAGTAGTTCATGGCGATGAAGACGATGCCCGGGTTCTCGTTCGAGTACGTGAACCAGGTGAAGAGCAGCACCGTTACGTGGTGGTACCTGTCAAGGAGCTCGTTCAGGACTCTTTCCAAGGTCCTCCCTCCCGCCCTCCCTCCCGCCCTCCCTCCCGCCCACGCACCAGTGCAAGAAGATCGGGTCCTTCTGCCGGAGCACCACGAAGACGGTGTCGAGGAGCTCGGCCACCTTGGAGAGCACGAAGGCCTGGATCCAGAAGCCCACGGCGCCGTCCCCGTAGAGCGGCTCGGGGGCGCCGCACAGGACCTGCTCGAAGCCCGCGTCCTTCAGGAGGAAGAAGAAGTGCGGCACGACCCGCATGGCGCCTAACCAGCTGAACGCCGCCAGAAACAAGTTCCAAGATGCCATTTGCGTGCGTGCGGATATGTAGGGGATGCCGAAGCGCTTGGCCAGGGAGGGGTAGCCGAAGATGAAGAGGAGGTAGATGCAGATGGAGAGCCAGGGGATCCAGGCGTTGTCCACGATGAACCAGAAGACCTTCTCCGCGTTGTAGTTTTTCTCCCATTCCATGTAGAAGGGCTCCAGGACGGGGAAGCCTTGGAAGACCTGGTGGAACTCCTTCCCCCTGACCGTGTAGTACCGGTGAGTATACTCCTCCGGGGGCACGTATCGCCCCAGGAGATCGGGTAGCGCCCCTGCCATGTCTTATGCCTCTGTTGCTCCCTCAGCTCCCGCTGCCTAACGTTGATCCTCCCTCCACCGTTGCTGTCGCTGACAATGTTAGATGCAGGGGTAAGAAGTGAAGGGATGTGAGAAATGGGGGCAAGGCCGTGGGCAGATCGGCCCAGCTGCCCAAAGGCAAAGGACATTGTGGCTGGAATGGGTGTCAAGGGACAAAGGACGCAAGACACAGACACGTCCAACAAATAAGACAGGCTCTCATTGGAGCGGACGGGCATAGAGTCATGCGGGCAAGGTTTCCGGACGTGAGGATGCTAGAGAGGGCTCTCGGTCGGATCGAAAGCTTCGCAGGGAAAGGCCATCCACAGTTAGTCATACCCTTGATCCCTCACAACAGGCTCACCGTGGGGTATCTCCCACTAAGTGAAGATCTTTTAGACACGGTGGAACCCTGAATGCCGCATTTTTCGCGGCGTCTACGTTTCCTACCCTTATGGGACCTCGAGACGTAGGCATGCGCAGAGGTTTCCAGTTAGCCAGCCTTCCACAGCTAACGACGGCTAGCGATTGAAACACGATTCCGGCATGTGGACGCGTGAAAAGAGGACATGCCTCCAAAGGCCTCACCACGCTAACGAAAGAAAGCTTTTTGTAAGAAGAGGCCTCCGGGAGTCTTTTGCCTTGCGTTTTGCCCAAGCAGGAACACGTTACACGATTGAAATAATGAGCGAGCGGCCAGGACTGGCATGCCGTCACGCCCGCTTGGCCGTCCTCTCTGCGCCCTTCTTTCCAATTTAAACACCACCATGAGGGGCTGTAGGGCTTATGCAGGCGAGCGTCGCATTCTTCTCACCACAAGAGCGCATCAAGAGTCTGTCGTATTCCACAGATTTTTTTCTTGGCTCTTTGGGAGGAGCAAAGCACGGCCTCCTCGCAGAGGATGAGAGATGGAGCGGAAGGAATGAAAGCAGAGCGAGAGGGGAAATATCTGTTGACTTTCAGGCCTATTTTGTACGTGTGCGTGTCCTGTCTTGGCTTTTGTACGTGCCTTCCCCCGTTTCTCCGCCTTACTTGGTTCGAATTCCCATCTGTGCTACTGACGGGCAAGACGCGTGTACATGGGTGAAATAAACCAACTGCATATCGGTCTTTCGATGGGCTTCACACAGAATCGTGGGGATCTTTCGTCGCCCTTTTTAATTCCATCTTTCGCCTTTAGCACAACTAAGTATCCCTTCCATTCCAAAAGGCTACGTTCCATGACATCACTCACTCCTTTTCCCTCCCCAGAGAGGCAACCTCCACCAGTCTTCCCCCTATGCAAGATATCACAACTCGATGACCCGCCAACAAAATTAAACTTTCCATTTCCAGGCGCATTTCCGGCAAGAGAGCCATTCACCAGCTGTAAACCGACTCCTGTCTCTCCTCCCTGCACTCCGACCCCAACCCAGCTATCACCCCCCCACATGTCTTAATCAATTTCTTCGATCTTGGGCCCCTCGTCCGCCGCCGGTGAAGGCCCTGCCCCTGCTCCTCCCGCTCCCATGTCAGGCATCCCCCCAGGCATCCCCCCGGGCATCCCACCGGGCATCCCACCGGGCATCCCTCCTGGCATCCCTCCGGCGCCCCCTGAGAGCGACTGCAGGATGGGTAGCACAACACCCTCGAGCTCCTTCTGCTTGGCCTCGAACTCCTCCTTCTCGGCCGACTGGTGTGTGTCCAGCCATTCGGTGACCTCCTTGATCTTGTTCTGTGGTTCGCGAATGGGAGAAAAAGAACGCGTATGAGGACACCCCTCTCTCACTCGGCACATGCCTCCTCCCGTGCTCTCCGCGGTCCCTGGGCGCTCACCTCTACGGTCTCCTTGTCTGAGGCTGACATCTTCTCCGCCATCTGGGGTTCGCTGATGGTGTTGCGGATGGAGAAGGCGTAGTTCTCCAGACCGTTCTTGGCCTCGATCCGGGTCCGGTTCACCTCGTCCTCGTGCTTGTAACGCTCCGCCTCTTGGACCATGCGCTCGATCTCGTCCGCCGAGAGACGCCCCTTGTCGTTGGTGATGGTGATCTTGTTCTCCTTCCCCGTTCCCTTCTCCACCGCGTGCACGTTCAAAATGCCGTTGGCGTCGATATCGAAAGTCACGTCGATCTGGGGCTGCCCGCGGGGCATGGGGGGGATCCCGTCCAGGTTAAACTTGCCCAGCAGGTTGTTGTCCTTGGTCATGGCGCGCTCACCCTCGTACACCTAGTGGGCCGAGAGAGAAGGGGGGAGAGTCAGGCGCCTGCGTCAGATACCGAGGCGGGCCAGAGGGGGCCCCCGAGGCAGCGAGGAGAAGGACGGGGGCAGGGAGGGGCGACACGCACCTGGATGAGCACACCGGGCTGGTTGTCCGCGTAGGTGGAGAAGGTCTGGCTCTTCTTGGCGGGCACGGTGGTGTTGCGCTTGATGAGCGTGGTCATGACGCCGCCCGCCGTCTCCAGTCCGAGGGAGAGGGGGGTCACGTCCAGGAGCAAGAGGTCCGAGAGCTTCTCGCTCTTGTTGTGCCCCGACAGGATGGCCGCCTGCACCGTGGCCCCGTAGGCGACGGCCTCGTCGGGATTGATGCTCTTGCAGGGCTCCTTCCCGTTGAAGAAGTCGATGAGCATCGTCTGCACCTTGGGGATGCGCGTGGACCCGCCCACCAGCACCACCTCGTCCACCTGCATGCCAGGCGCAGGAGGGAGCGAGGGAGGGAGGAAGCAAGACAGAGAGAGACATGAGGATTCCCTGTCTGCCCGGGATTTCAACATATTCTGCCTCGCCTCGCCTTCACTGCACAAAACATCCTAGTCAACCTCCCTCATGCCCATCTTCCGCTCCCCTCCCTCCCTCTGCCCCCGACCACGCACCTGGCTTTTGGCGATCTTGGCGTCGCGCAAAACCTTTTCCACGGGTTCCATGCACTTCCGGAAGTAGTCCATGTTCAGATCCTCGAAGCGAGCCTGGGGATGGTCCGACACGCCTGGCGGTGACGTCCCTGCACCTAGACAGAGGCCAACTCCGCTCGACCTCTCTCCCCTGTCTACAAGCCCCTTGAACCTCCCCCCCCTCTGTTACTTACCCGCGTGATAGTGGTGTTGAAGTCGATGCCCTCGAACAAAGAGTCAATCTCGATGTGCGCCTGGGTGGAGGAGGACAGGGTGCGCTTGGCGCGTTCGCAGGCCGTGCGCAGACGGCGGAGGGCGCGCTGAGGGAGGGAGGGGGGGACATAATGGGGTCGAGGTCAGAGGTCCAAAGGGGCATCGTATCTCAGCGACACTTCCCGGTTCTGGCACAGTCCGGGCGCCAGTGAGACTCCCGCCACTTTGTCTTCCCGTTGCCACTTGCCAACCATCCCTCCACCTCCCCCCCTTCCCTCCCCATCACTCCCCGCACCTGGTTGCTGGTGATGTCCTTTCGGTGCTTCTTCTTGAACTCAGCCGTGCAGTACTCCACCATCCGGTTGTCGAAGTCCTCCCCACCCAGGTGCGTGTCGCCCGCCGTGGCCTTCACCTCGAAGATGCCCTCCTCGATCGTCAGGAGGGACACGTCGAAGGTGCCTGGAGGGGGAGGGGGGGTTTGGACGGGGAGGAAAGGGAGTGTGGGAATAAAACCGGTCAGAAGCCAGCAGCCGAGGAGCGGAGGCGCACAAAGGAGGAAAAGAGGGAGGGGAGGGATGGAGGGCGAGACGTGAGGGCGGCCTACCTCCTCCCAAGTCGAAAATGAGGACCGTCTTCTCCGCGCCCTTCTTGTCCAGGCCATAGGCGATGGCGGCGGCGGTGGGCTCATTGATGATGCGGAGCACGTTCAGTCCGGCAATCGCGCCTGCGGAAAGAGAAGGAACGACGTCAGGGTCCGAGAGTGCAGCGGCCTGGCTCAAGAGACGGGAGGGGGGGGAGGTTACGTACCGGCGTCCTTGGTTGCCTGTCGCTGCGAGTCGTTGAAGTAGGCGGGGACGGTAATGACGGCGTTTTTCACCTCCTTGCCTGAGTGTGCAGTGCCGGAAAGTACGCGTGAGATCGCCTGTCGCCTCTGCCCCTCCTTTCTCCCCCCAAACGGCCCCGGCCCTTACCCAGGTAGGCCTCGGCGATCTCACGCATTTTGATCAGGACCATGGAGGAGATCTCTTCCGGCGCGAAGGTCTTGGACTCGCCCTTGAAGGTGACCTGGATGAGCGGCTTGCCCCCGGGGCCCTGCACGACCGTGAAGGGCCAGTGCTTCATGTCCGCCTGGACCACCGGGTCCGAGAACCGGCGCCCGATCAGGCGCTTGGCGTCGAAGACAGTGTTGGAGGCGTTCATTGCCACCTGATTCTTGGCAGCGTCGCCGATCAGGCGCTCGGACTCCGTGAAAGCCACGTAGGAGGGGGTTGTGCGGTTTCCCTGATCATTGGCTGCATGCGGAGAGGAAAGCGCAGGGGGTGAGGCCGTGCCACTCATCTCGCATAAAGCCAGTCAGATACACATCGATATCAAACTGAATGCGTTTCTGTGATGTGCCATTTCACTCAGTGTGTCCTCAGACGTATCGCTACGTACCGATAATTTCCACGCGGTCGTTCTGCCAGACTCCTACGCAGGAGTAAGTAGTGCCCAGGTCGATGCCCACGGATTCGCCTTCCACTGCGGATGCCATGCTCTAGATTTGTTTCTAAGTTGCTTGCTGTGAATGTATCAGTGAACAAGTACGAAAAGAGGTTATCTCACGGTGGAAATCGTGGAAACGTTCTTCGACAGATCCGTCTGCGCTGCCGCCGTGCTGGAGCACATGTGCCTCACATCTTTCACAACCCCTGAAACAATTCGCAGCGCTATCACGCCGTGTCCATATCGTCTCTGACACCAACTAGTCCACGCCCGAAATCTCTGACAAAGTTCGCGGGCAGGAGCAACAGGCAAGTATGTTCCATCTCGTCCCAGCCACTCAGCAAAGATGCTGTCTCAATGTGAGCAAGCCCCGACAAACTTTCCCGTAGGGTCGCTTCTGCTGTACAAAGGACCAATCTATCCAGTACCTGCCGCACACATAGTTCATCTATCCGAAATCGACTGCTTGAAAAAGGAAAGGATGATGAACCTCACGGAAAATGTCTCGTCAGAGCCATAGAATCGGGATGTTCTTCTCAAAGACATGACTGAGTGATGACCAAAAATCTTCCGTCCGTGCACGTGGTGTGGCGGTTAATATGGCAAACAAGTTGGCAATCCATCCATGCACATTTTATGTTTGCACGCGAAAACGGAAGCTGTCATACGAGATATTTCCCACAAATAAATTCGCTACGCCGCCGACGCACTCAGAACCTTCTCGTAGAAAGGTCTGGAACGTTTGGACCTTCCTTCTCGTCGTGTCAGCGATCCCGATGATGGGGAAATGTGATGGAATGCGACCCCACCCTCCCTCTCGTCGGCGATGATGACGAAAGCAATGAGAGAAAACAATCCCCGTTGTCTAACCCCGATCCGAGCCGTTCTTTGATTCATCAGTCTTTCCAATTGTCAGCCCCTGACCGCCAAATGACTTCAAATTATGGCATTTTACTTTATTTGGTCGCTCAACGTGATGTATGCAAGCACGAAGCTCCCAAAAGATCCTGACCATCGACTTGGAGCGATGAACGGCCTATTGTTGAAGGAGGGAAAAGGTCCCTTGAGACTGCTGTATCGGCTTGTCTCTCATGTGCACCTGTTGACCTACCGGAAAGCACGTTGCAGCCAGCAGCTCCGCAAAGCAGACTGGAGAAAAGGCATGCTTGGTGATTTTGCTGGTAGCGCGACAGCTCGCAGTTCACTTTTGTCGATGAGCCGTTGCCCTGGCCGCATGATCAAAAGGCTTGCCAGGACACAGCCTCCGCTTGCGCCCGGTAACGGTCCTGTACCTTTCAGCATATGATGGCATTCATCAGCCCTATACAATTCTTTGCATGCTGAGATGTCATTAAGCACTCACCTGGTAGAGCGGATGTAACAACAGCTGGTCTGACGGCGAAGACCCCTGTCTCGCGCGGATTCGCAACATTTGCCATGCCTTCGGCATCGTCTTGACCCATCTTCGCAGTTGCACTGCCCTTAACAAGTTCCGTGGTGAGGACTTGGACTGTTGAATTATGGTCGGAGCCGCTATTTTCCTGCCCCCCGCCGTGGCCTCCGTGGTCATCGCCCTCTCCGGCCGACGGGCTGGCCCCGTGGTCTTTCGCAGCCCTCCTTAAGGCGGCGGCCTTCTTGGCTGTATATTTGCTGCCGTCGCTCATCACCCAGTCTACCTTCTTTTTCCCCACATTGACTGAGTCGTACGGGCAATGCCGACAAACGTTACCGCAACAGTGGCCGCGTCGCCTATGCGCGTGCGTGGTGGAATATCGAGTTTTGCCCCCCAAACGTCAATGACAGTGAGGAGAAAAAAGGAAGAGAGTCCCCATGCTCGTCGACATACCTGTGATAGAGCGCAGTCATGACCATGTAGCCAGTGGCGGGGTCCGTGTAGGTCTCCTGGCCCTGCGCCACCGCTGAGGCGTGTAAGTCCTCGATCTCAGGCGGCAGCGGTGGCTTTACTGGTGGCGCCGTAGCTGACGACGCCGGGGACATGGGCAAAATTAAATACAGCGACCTGAACAATGAAGAAAATATATGTTTCAAAGCGGCTCAAATCGCTGGATAATTTCATGTCCGAGGCGTGTAGAATATGACACAGGTTCTCCGTGTCCGACGGCGTGCCACCGGGGAGGGGAGACGAGGGCGACAGCTCAAGTGCCCAGAGACAAGGCCTCGTCCGCTCCCTCCACAAGACGTAACAACCGCAAAAAAGAATTACTGACGATGACGACAACTAATTTTTCTGCAGAAGCCTATTCTGTCGGGGCAATTACTGCTCGGCGCACGCAGCTGATATTTTTTTCGTCTCGTTTATCAGCTCCCATGTCTTCAAGAGGCCTCCGGGGCCCTCTACTCCTCTCCCATGCTTTTTTACTCCTGGACCTTATCAAAGTCTGATGCAGTCGAAGCCACAGCGAGACAAATTTTTACAAAACAGAGAAAGCAGAGGAGCTGGCTTCCTTTTTGGGCATGGAGGACCTGCTCACCTTGCTGCAGGACGGCGACATGTGTCTCACTGAAGCCCGGTCGTCTCTCTTGCGGTCTCGCGAGCTACTGGACGTAATCCGGCACGAAGGTACGGCATCTGGCTGTGTAGAGAGGTGAAGAGGACAAGCGAATATGACGATGACAGGTAAAATTAGACAAATGTGAATGTCCTACCAGTTTGCCCTGGCAAGGCTCGACCGCGCCTAGACGTAGGCAGGAGAGGAAACGCACCCCCCAAACCGACTGACCGTCCTACCCATGACAATATCCACCAGCCGGGCGCCTCCTCCAACGTCTCTCCCTCCTGCGCGCCCAAGTCCGAGCCCTTGCCCGCCTTCTCCACTGGGTATGGGCCGCTAACAACAGCCTCGGGCCACTCGAGCGCCTTCCCCCGGACGACGCGCCCTTCCAGACCCTCGAAGCCGTCTGCGACCAGCTCCGGCAGACCCGTGTGGACCCGGAGCTGGTGGCAGGGGAGAGGGGTCACACGCTCTTCGACTTCCTGGACGAGGGCGCCGTCACCTCCCTGCGAGCTCAGGCGGAGGCCGACGCGAGGGAGGTGTGCGTCCTGCGGGAGAGGGGACTCCGCGCTCAGGCGAGTTTGGAGGAGCGGCTGCTCTGTCTGGAGCAAGCCATTCGGGCCGCGCTCGAGGGGGCGGGGATGCTGCCGGGGAGGGACGGGGAGGAAGAGGAGGAGGAGGAGGGAGGGGAAGAGGTGGAGGAGGAGGGAGAGGAAGAGCGGGTGGAGGCGACGTGGTTGTGGAGAGTGTTGGCGCAGAACGTGAGAGACCAGGCCAGGGCGGTGGCGGAGATGAAGGCAGCCCTCGTGCGGGCGGCCAGCGCCTATGCCCGGTGGCGCGGGGAAGGAGGAGGCAAGGGGGCCGACGCCGCTTCCGAGGGCGGGGCAAAGGATGGGAAGGCGCTTGGGCCCTGCTCGCCCGCCAAGGAGGAGCAAGAGCTCCTGCGAGTGCTGCAGTCGGGGATGCCTCGAATGAGGGCCTGGCGCAGGCAGATGGAGGAGGAGGTGCCCGCCCTCCTTCACGCCCTCCGTCGCGCCCTCCGTGAGCTCGTCGCGGGGGAGATGGCTGAGGCCGCGCGCGAGTCCCACGGGCTGGTGGAGGGGCTGGAGGAGGACCAGGCCCGCTTTGCCTCCCTGAGGGCGGAGGCGCAGAGCTCGGCGCGCGAGGTCGAGTCGCTGGCGGCCTTCTACTCGCGCTTTGCCCTCGCCTACGCCCAGTTGCGGCCCGAGCTGGAGCGTCGGCGGCGGGTGCTCCGGGAGACTGCCGAGGTCGTGAAGGAGGTGGAGGCTGGTCTCCGGTCGCGGGAGGAGGAGGAGGCGGCGGCCCGGGAGAGGTTCTGGGAGGCACACGGGCGCTACCTGCCTCAGTCCCTCTGCCCCGTCGTCCGCGAGCCCGCCGAGAGCTTCAGGGTGGTGCCCAGCGTGGAGGAGGCGCTGAGGCGGCTGTCGGTGCTGGAGGCAAGGGAGGAAGAGGGGGGGGAAGGGGAGCTGAGGAGAGGTACGGGGAGGGAATGTGGGATGCGAGGGCGGGCAGAAAGGGAGGCAAGGCAGTGTAAAGAAGGAAGATGGGGAGAAGCAGAAGCATCACTGTGAAGAGGAAGACACAAGCACGCAGCCACGCCGAAGGGGCCCTCTCGGACAGAGCCCGCGCGCAGAGAGCCGGCTCACGCCCACACGCCCTTCTTTTTGCTTCTTTGCTTTTCTTCCCTCGCCCCCATGCCTTCCACAACGTCGCCCCTCTCACCCACATGGCGCGTGCACCCCCCGTCGTTGTGTACACCCCGGCTACCGAAAGCCCAGTCACTCCACGGCCCCCGCCATCCCTTCTCCTTCCCCGCCCTCCTCCCTGGCCTTTCCGCATCATGGCGCAGACTCCCCCTCTTTCTGCTGTTTCTTGGCCGACTCCTCGAGTATCTGGGCCAGCTCTCCGGACTGAAAGAGGGAGGTCATGATGTCACACCCCCCGACGAACTCCCCTCCCACGAAGAGCTGCGGCACTGTCGGCCACTCCCTGAGAGAAGGAAAAGGAACGGGCAAGTCCGATCCAAGGACGTAAAGGGATGTGAGTGAGGCGTTCACGGCCTTTCACGGCCCGGGTGTCGGAGGAGAAACGCCCACCGGACCCACAGGGTCAGACAGGGAAGGGAGCATCCACCCGGGAAGAAAGCGAGCAAGCCAAGGATCAGGCCTCACACATTAAATTTTGGAAGACACAAGCTCTAAAGTGACTTACGAATACTTTTTGACGCCCTCGCGGATCATGGGATAGTCCAGTACGTTCACCGAGTCGAAGTCAACTCCAGAAGCGTGCAAAATGCGGACGGCCTGCGCAGAGAACCCACACTGGGGCCGAGCCGGCGTGCCTTTCATGTACAGCATAATTTGGTGTTTCTTCACTTGCTCCGCGATCATCTTGATAGCGCCGTCCAAGTCTGCCGGGGGGGATGACCGCTGGGGTTTAAAATCGTCATGCGAGTCCTCGTTCCCAGGGGGAGGCGACGAGGCAAAGCTACGACGAGCTGCTGCGGCCAAATTTGAGGCCGGACTGAGACGTAGCATGCAAGATGCAGATAGTTGTCGAGACGTGGCGCATGGCGCGGATGCAGGGGCCTGGGAAAATGAAGGGGTTGGGGACTGTGAATACAAGTGCGTAGTGCGGCTCTTGCTCCGTCCCTGTCCTTACCTTGGCCACGAACCGCCTCGTGGCACGCATAAATCCGCGGGAAGAGGCGCTTAGGGCTTGCATTGTCTCCCTGTGAGTCGGTTCACTGTGAACTTGTAGATGATAGGAGAAAGGGCCGGTGAGTGATGGTGAATTAGTGATGTGCAATGGGCGCGAGACCTGTATGACGGAGGCGAGCTCCCGGACAGGAAGATACTCGCGCGTGCACCACCTTGCGGCCTGGCATCAGAAACACTGACATCTTGACACCACTCTCACACCTCGGTATTCACTCAACTCCATCATTCCACCCCCCAGGTTCTGAGGCGTTCAAAATGACTGCCCGGGCCATGCACGCGCTGCCGCAACTTCGCGCCTCTCTTTCCTCCTCTAGCCGCCTCCGAGCCCGCCCCTGCCTGCCCCTCCCCTTCTCTTGGGTGGGAGTATCATGTCAGCCGTCAATAATGACCTCTCAGGCCATTTCCACTGCTCGGCAGCGCGGCGGGCGAAAGCGTGCAGGGTTGGCCCCCCGGTGGCGGCATCAGGCCGATGGAGACGGCGGAGCGCATCCTCTCCTGCAGCAAACACTCCGCAAATTTTTCTTGAGGGTGCATCCAGACCTCTTCACACATTACCCAAAACAGAAAGACGTCAATCAGGAATCCTTCAGTCGCTTTCAAGCGTTCTTGGACGATGTCCGCGACAAGGATACCGCTCCACCGCGCGCGGGGCTGCATTCCTACCGGTTTTTCCTCAAGACCAAGGAAGACGGGCGCTTTCAAGAGGTATCACTGGAGCTCCGAACTACAGGGGGTGACTGCCGGAACCTGGTGCAACGATCTTTGGAGGTTTTTTTCAAGGAGTGCGGGTTGCCGGAGAAGTTCGTGTGGGCGGAGGGAGACTGGGACTACTCCCTGGAGGATGCGGAGGAGAGGCAAACTCAGCAAAGTCAGCCAAGCGCATGAATGCACATTAAAGCACGCACACTTGTAGCCCTAAAAATATATGCGCAAATGCTTTGGGGTATTTCCATTTTGTAGTCGTCTTTCGGATCTACTTTGGTTAATTTACATTATTTCTGCCCTCCTCTTCCTTCCGTTCGCCCGTACTTCTGGAACCGGTGGAGGACAGGAGAGATCTCGAAACCCGCCTGGCCTGGTGGAAAATTGATTTCCCATGCCTGCGGCTTGATCGCCAATGGCGTCAAGGGTATGGGCTCCGTGTTTCCGACAGGCGGATCCTGACGCTTGCGGTGCGGTTTCTTTTGGCGGCGCCTGGAGCACGCGTCCAAGTCCCTCTGGCTTTCTCCATTTGCGTCCTGGTTTTCTGCGTCAGCTTCGGCCCGTAATGACCGCCCGCCACGACGCCTGTTGTGTAGCTGCTGGGTCTCAGAGATGCGTCCACTTTCTCGCCCTTCCTGCCCTCTCCCCTGCTTGCCACCCACGCGGTTCCCCCCCTTCCCTCCATCCCACTCCCCTCCCTCCCCTCTCCCTCCATGAAAGGCTCTTTCACCGCCCGCTAAGCAGGCCCCTCCTCCCTGTCCCCGCGTAGGCGCCCCCCCGACCGACCCGCGCAAGTCGTCCTCCAGGAGCTCGGGCCGCCCGGCCAGAGACGCCAGCTCCTGCTTTAGCGCTAACGCGGCTCCACGCGAGACAACTAAGCGCTCTTTGTACTTCTCTTTCTGACGGAGGGCCCGCTCCAACCGCGCCTCCAATGCTCTCACTTCCCTCTTCTCCGACTCCATCGCCCCTGCCTGCTTCGCGATCCTCTCCTGCAACGCTGGAGTGACCCTCTTTCCCTCTCTTCTCGCCCGTTTCGCCCCCAGCCCCGTCACTTTCAAAACAGTCGGGGCTCCCCCTCCCTCTCCCTCGTCCGCGCCCCCCTCTTCCCCCCCCGCCCGCCCCGTCACCCGCTCGACCTCACACCTCCACCGCACGGCCTCCCGCAGCGCCAGCTTCACTTCCCGTTTCCATTTGGCACGCTCCCCGTTGTTCTCCCCCGTACGCGCCGACCCCCGGAAGAGCCGCGACAGGTCCTCCAAGTGCTTGCTCTCTGCCGCCGCCAGGGCCCTCAGGGCCTTATCCAAACGCTTCTGCAGTGACAAGACTTCCTTGTCGCGACTCGCGAGCTGCGCTTCCACTGAGACGAGTCGCGCGCGCAGACTATCCTTGGAGGCCCATTCTTTTGCCGACGGATTTTCCAAATAAGGTCCATTTTCAATTTTAGGGTGGTACGCGCTGCCAGCAAATGTGGGAGACCCGAACGATGGCGACAACTTGTTCGTTCTTACAGGCTTTGAAGCCAGCAAATGCTGACTGATCTCACCCACTTCTTGCTCCAGAGCAAAGCATCGCTCCTCAAGCCGTCCTTTGTCGAGCCGCACTGTCTTGAGTTGCTCTTGTAATCGTTGCACGAGCTCCATGGCACTTTTGAACTGCGGGGGGCCTTCATTCAGATGCAATTCAGGCTTACCTGCTACATATGAGGCATTATATGGACTTGATGGCCGAGAGTGCGAGGCATGCTCCACAGAATAGAAGGGAAGCGGTGTTTGGGGGTGCACATAGGAAGTCATAGGGTGCTTCTGCCTGTGGTACTCGGAGCAGCAAGTGTATATTATGCATATGGGGACAAGATGGGGAGCCGACAATCATCCATCTCGCTTTTTGATATTTTCTTTAATTACCTAACGAGAAAATTTGCTTGCTTTCATGTTACTCGGGGATTCTGCCCAGACAAATAGGGGGATAGACCGGCTGCAAACTGGGCGCAGATTGAACTCTGCTCTCGCCGCTTCAACTCCCGAGGACTTCCGAGCTGAATTTCCCTGAGATTTCCCGTGTTTGCTCTCTGTTTTAAGTTCTTTACGGTATATTGCTATATTTTATGAAAAGGTCGTGCGTTTTCGCAATGGCTCTTAAAGAGGAAAAATACGCACAATGGAAAAGCTTCACGCCGAGCGTCCTCACGCGTGATAGGTAACAACACATGGGGTCGCTCTCACTATCACTCTTTCCTCGCTTTGTTCCCATCCATGTTGATAATAGTCCTCTGCCATTCGTGACTGTATCGTGTTGATTAAATATTGATTCTTATCATGCGCATTTTTGTTTCATGTATCCTGGCATTTAATTTCGTTGTAATGTGTAAATGTGGAAAAGTAAGAATACTGCTTGTACTACACCGCACCCCCTCTCTTGTCCGGAAAACAATGAAGTATGGCAAATGTTTGCCACTTAGTTTGCTAAGCGTCCTCAAAAGAAACTTTAAACGAGATCGCATAAAATGCAGAGCTGTATTTTTCCGGGTCAGGATAGATTATGCCAGAAGTTAGTGGGTGTCGTCTCGTGGAGTTAGTTGCAATCAAATCACAAAAGGTAGCGAATATGTGTGTATTAAAAATTCAGCTTGCTTTCTTTTTTAAGTGGTATCAGCGCAGCACACCACATGTGGTGTGCACGGTCTAGTGAACACACATCTCAGCAACTTGTCGTTTTAGCTTTCTCCCTTTTCAACCCCTTTTTAAATAACGTGACCCTTCACTTACAAATGTGTGGCTTTCATAATCATAAACAATATTCAGTATTCATCCCTTCCCCAAAGTGAAAGTTTGCCGACGCGTACACGAACGAGTGGTGATGTACGTATCCGGGGCATCTGAAAGGCATCCCAGTCCTTCCAAGTAAAGCATTCCGGCGAAACCTCAACCGTATACTTATTCTAAGCTCCCCTTTCGAGCTTGTCCCCTTCCGGAATCGCTACAAATTCCAGTCCCTGAAAGGGACTGTCAACAATTCAAGCACGGCAGATCGAAGATGTCACATAAAGTTGACGTGCGGAAGATGCCCTCTGGATCCTGTCTGAGGACCACCGGGCGGATTCGCTGAATCTGTGCGGCATAGACCTGCTTGATGTAGGGGATGACTTCGGGAGTCCAGTCCTTGTACCACTTGGCCCAGTGCGGCTTGGGCAGGCTCCCATCCTTTGAGCGGATCTGGGTCCATCGAGCCATTACTCGCTTCAGGTATTCTTCCCACCCAGCTGAGGAAACGTGTGTTTGATATATGAGGGAAAGTGAAGGAAGACCCAGGTGCAGGTACCGGTAAGTCGTAGATACAAATTCAGACTAGAGCATGCACAGGAGACACAGATAGTGCCTGGCTGCCTTAAGCCAAACGAGGACAAGAAAGTCCGCGCACGTACGGATCTTATAATCTGAAATATGTCTTAGACCAGACATATACATGTACGTACTCGTGCCGTGCGATGACGTGGGCTCGAGCATGGCAAAGCGCTCCCCAGGTTTTCCGAAGGCGTGAGACAGCGGGCACTCAGAGGCCCCGACCCACCGAATCGCCGCGAAGATGTTGAGAGGAATCATGTCTTTCTCCCGCCACATGTTCTCGCTCTCCTCGATCATGACTCGCCACGCCTCGTAGATGTTTCCAAAGTCATCGTCGACCTGGGGTTGGATGCAGAGTGGGCAGACACGTGGGGGGTGAGAGCCAACAAGCGACAGTCCTCCCCATGCAAGGCTGTTCGACATGTCAGAAAGACAGCACACCCTCTGCTCCCTATCTCTACTCAGACCTTGAAGGCGAACTCAAAGTCCAGTCCGGATGTGATACCGTCGATATACCGCAAGAAGTGGGTGGACCCGGCATTCGATGTGTTGTACGTCACGGATGTCCGGTACGAGAAGGAAGGCGGGTTCATGAAGAGGACCTGTGAAGAGAGGGCGAAGGAAGAACACTCAGGCGCGTAGGAGGGCGAGGTGTGTGGTCACGTCTGTGCGCTTATGCGCCGTGCAGGGCAGGGACAGGGAGGTCGCATGGGGTACGCACCTGGTTGTTGACTACCTGACCCATGAAGGGGGAGTAGTTGGCCCATTTGCTGTTCAGGCGCCAGTCGCCCATGAAGGAGCGGTGAATGCGGGAGCCCGGGATGTTCATCAGCCAGTCCTCCTGGAGAAGGCATCACGGGAGGTCGAGAGAGTCTGATCACCTCGTAAGATCGAAAAACAGAGATTGAGAGTACCCATCGCGTGCACCCCCTCAAACCGAGGACTTACCGGGACGAAAAGGTCCTTGTCGTAGAAAGGTTCGTGCTGGGTGCCCCAGATGGGCAGTCCGTCGCGCGAGGGGCACACCGGGGTACCGGGTAGATTATCGACGGCGTGCGCCCAAACTCCGTCGCTTTGGTGGTATTCTTCGATCATGTTAACGTCCAACTTGGCTGAGCGGAGGAGGGCGCTGTTGTAAGGAGAGTAATTGATAGCCCCACCTGCGTGACTCTCGATGAAGTGCTTGAGCGGGTTGTACGAGTCATTGATAGGCACGCCTCGAGGAGGAAAGAGGTCATAGTACTGCATCTTGGTTTGCGTGACCATCGTGGCGCTCGTGTCGGGGTTGAAGCGTACCGTCACATCCAATACGATACCGCACATGCCGAGGCATGCTGCCATAACACGCAGATCGGGGTGAGAGCTGTCGTAAAACTTTATTTCTCCATTCGCATTAATGATGGTCATAGCAATTATGTAGTCAGGGGTGGGAGGTACGAAGCCTGACCCGTGCGATGCTGTCTGGCATGCCCCCACGAAGGTGATAGGCTGTACCAAGGTGTTCTGATACAAGTAAGAGAAACGTCCATAGCCGCGCGCGGGACTGTCAGCCCAGTCAGCCAGTTCGCTTTGCAGTACACCAGCCTGTACAGTGACGATGCTGTAGTCGTTGGGGCTCTGGGTAATCAGCTTGAAGTTGTCCAGAAACACTACATCCGTGTTATCGTCCGGCAACACGTTCGACCACGAGTGCGCAACCCCCATGACACGTAGTTTGGCACCTTCAGCACGCTTCTGTCGCACTAGTGCTGCCACCTCATCGTATGTCTTTGGGTGGTGCTTGCGCAGCCCAGTCACTTTTTGGTTTTGCGCCCAATTGGTTAATGTGTCGACATCGGGATTGTCACCGAAAACTAGGTCCGAGTCATCCACCAACACCATCTTCTTCTGTGCCATTTCCTCCACTTTTAAAAACTGACCTACACCAGCTTCCTCTCCAAGGTGACGAGAAATTTGTCCATTCATTTCGTCCACTTTTATTTCGATTTGTTCCTGCTCCTCTCGACTTAACGCGTCGTTAACTGACCTCAATTTTTTGGCCCCGGTTGACACACAGAAAAGAGCGGCCATAAAAAGCCCGTGCCAAAAGACTCGCATGATTCCCTATTTTTAAATGAAAAATGAGATGAGAGGGCCTTTATTGTAAATCATATATCGTGTGTCCACGCCATTGTGACAGCCGCAACGCAAAGACCTATCTTTACTGACGGCCCATTCCATTTCCGAGCTGTGCTATCTTTCGACAAGATAATAAAATATGAAAATCAGATCACAGTCAACATTTCAAAGCGTCAACACTTTAAAGCGAATCTATAGAAGGTCGCATGCATCAGAGTCAAAGACGTAAAAAATGTGCATAAACCTCTGTCTCGCGCATGTCGCCATCGGAGAAAAAAAATTCCGTTGCTTTGACGCCAGCAGTACGTCAGCTCGGTTCAGTCTTCGCGCAATTTTCCCCTTCCCCTCCCCGCCCTTCTCTCCCGCACTCCCCTCGCCCCTCTTCACCCCCTGAGAGGCCAAGCTGCTCCACAGCATCCACGTCTTCTCGATTCGTGAGACGCATGGGATGCACGAGAGATGAATCGGGGAATATGTTGCGGTGGTCTCAGGGCATAGCACCCTGTGCTAGGAAATACCAATGTTTGCTTTGCCTTCTCTCCGCGGCTCGGCCTCCCCTCTCCCTCATGAGTCCGCGGCTTGTAACCTGGCTCTCTTCCCTTCATTTCCATCTCCCAAGGGCCTTCGGGCCTTCGTTGTAGGCCTGTGCGCACTTGGAAACATTCGTGGAGCAACAAGCGGATAGCCTACAGAAGAAAGCAGGATTCCGCGAAGGGTAAGCTTGGAAGCGCTTTTGAAATCTCCGCCCCTCGGGAGGATGTAATGGACTGGGAAAGTGCTGGGACTTTCTCAGCATTTGATGCGTCTCAGATGCTCTCAATGATGTAATGATGAGACTCAGGCCTACAAGCATGTAAAACAATGTGTAAGGGATCGCCTGCGGAGTGTTCGTGCGCGTGCCCCTCCAAAGAGTCGGGTGTTCATCTCGGGCGCCATTCGTGACCGAGTTGAGGAGTTCCCCCCCCAAAAAGGTACAAATTGGCCACAGTCCTTTTTTTATATCTTTGCACATCAAACAGGAATTCATCTTTGTGTACTCATCTGTTCTTCACACCCAGCGTACATTGTCCTTGTGACAGCAACACCTTGCTTCCAGACAGTAGCAACAGCAGGAGCTCCGTGCAGGGGAAGATGTGGCTTATTCTAGTGCGTTGCTGGTAGCTCGCAGAGTTGCTTTACATTTTGAAAAGGAACAGCTGGTAGGACAGGGATATTAGTTTCAAGTGGAAAGTAAACCAAGCCGAGTTTCCGTGTTTGCATGTCGGCCTCAGAAGACGCGGTCTCGCGCCCGCCAGAGGCCGCCTCGGCGCCATTGCAGCCACCCTTGCCGCCCGAGAAGGCGCGAGAAGACGGGGATCACAGGGAGCAGGATGGAAAGGAAGGTGGTGCTTCACGACCCTCGACCCCGGCACCCGCGGCCGCTGCGATGCGAGAGAAGGGCGCGGCTGCCAACATGTTGAGTGCAAGCGGCTGCACGGTCGGCGGGGGCCTGGGTCTCCTGGGCGCGACGGGGCTGGTGGGAGGGAGCGACGGCGCCTTACCGGGCATGGGGGACGGGCGTGACCCGGAGGAGGAGTTGCGGAAGCAGATCATCGAGTACTCCCCGCAGAAGCGGTACGTGCGGTTCAACGAGGTCCTGGGGAAGGGCGCGTACAAAATGGTGTACCGGGCCTACGACACCAAGGAGGGGCTACTGGTGGCCTGGAACACCATCAGTCTGGCAGGACTGCCCAAGCAGGAGAAGATCCGGATCATGCACGAGGTGCGCCTGCTCGAGCAGCTCGATCACGGGAACATTATCTCCTTCTTCGGCTCCTGGGTGAACCGGGAGCGGGAGGAGGTGGTTTTCATTACGGAGATTCTTTCCTCCGGCTCCCTCAAGGATTTCATCAAGAAGGTGCAGGTCATCCGCTGGAAAATCATCAAGCGCTGGTGCCGGCAGATCCTGCGCGGGCTCCTCTACCTGCACTCCCACGTCCCGCCCATCATCCATCGGGACCTCAAGTGCGACAACATCTTTATCAACGGGTCCTCGGGCGACCTCCGCATCGGGGACCTGGGGCTCTCCACCTACATCACGGGACGGACTGCACCGCTCTCGGTGCTCGGCACCCCCGAGTTCATGGCGCCCGAGCTCTACGATGAGAAGTACGACGAGAAGGTGGACGTGTACGCCTTCGGGATGTGCGTCCTCGAGATGGTGACCAAGGAGACGCCCTACAGCGAGTGCGCCAACGCCGCTCAGATCTACAAGAAGGTGATCGGCCAGGTCGCGCCCAAGGTCCTCTTCCGCGTCTGCAACCTGCGGGCACGCGACTTCATCCGCAGCTGTCTGGCCTCGGACCCCTCCCAACGTCCCAGCGTGCAGGACCTCTTGGAGAGCAACTTCCTGAAGCAGCAGGAGGAGGACGACGAAGAGGTGCTGGTCGAGTCGCCCTCCACGTCCAGCTCCTCTTCTCCCGCACCGACCCGGCCCGCCCAGCCCGACGTGAAGAAAGACGAAGAGCAGCGGCCACAGCGCCAGGAGCAGCAGCAGCCCCCCGGTACGGGCCCTCATAGTGTTGACACTCTCAGGCGAGGCTTCGATTCTCCCGGAGGTGGGAAGGCGAGCGGCGAGGGAGGGAAGGGCGGGGAAGGGGGAGCCTCCAAGAGGGTGCCGGATTCGCCCGTGACCAAGGCGGGGGGTCCCGGCGAGAAGGGCCGCTCGAGCGGGCGGCATGGGCCTGGGGAGACGCTGCGGCGAGTGAGTCGCGCAGGCAAGCCGCTGGTGGCGGGCGGAGCTCCACCGGCGCACTCGTCGCAGCACCTGGAGCATCAGCGGGCCTTGCGGCAAGAGAAGAAGGGCCCGGGCGGGGCCTCGAAAGCGGGCAGCAAGGGGGAGGCCTCTTCCCCCTCGGACTCTGGCGGCGGCTCCTGCTCTAGCGACGGGGACCCGGCCGAGCTTCGCCAGGACCAGTTCCTGGGCATGCACCATCAGAGCCACCACCACGCCCTCCAAGGCCATGGAGCTCACGAGGGCGGCGGTCCCTTCCCTTTGCCCGAGCGCACCCACTCCTCCCACTCGCTCGCCACCTCCGCGCACTCGGAGGGTTCTTCCTCCTTGCATCTCTACTACGACATCCCCCCCTACCCCCGCCCTCTCCCATAGCGGCTCGGAGGGGACGCTCGAGAGCTACAACACCTCTTCGCCCGTCCAGGAAGGACATTTTGGGGGCTCCGCCCTATTGGAGGGCCCCACCTCCTCTCTCCCTGCGCCCCCGAGTGCGCTGCTCGAGGCGGCGCAGCACCAGCACCTGCAGTCCTTGGGGGGGATGGGGGGCCAGCTCTCTCACCATCAGCTGCAGGGGCGGGAGCGGGACGGCAAGCATGCTGCTCGGGCGGCCTCCTCCCCTCGCCATGGCGGCGCCGAGCGACCCCCCCGACATGGCCCCTCTCCCATGAGTCAGACCGCTGGGCGAGGCCAGCAAGCCCCCTCTGCCCACCACCACCACCACCACCACCAAGACCCCGAGAGCTGGGCTTTACTGCACGTGAACGAGGCCGAGCCCCCCCCCCCCTCCGCTGCAGCCGGTAGTCGGGGCGGCCCGGGGCCGGGGGGAGCTGCCCGTCGTGGCAGCGGCGCATCCTCCAGCCCGGCCATGTCTTCCACAGAGGGCAATCCCCCGGTGCCGCACCAGCCCCACCCGCAGCTGTCTCAGACGAGATACGGGGGCGGAAGTCCGGGCAGGGGGCCTACCCAGCAGCAACAGCGACCCTCGGCGTCCTCCGCCCCCAGACCCGCGCCCACGGTGCAGGTCCGCGTGGGGGATACGGGCGCCAGGGCGTCGTCGGACGTGCTTTGCCTGGTGATCCGCGCCAAGATGAAGGGCAAATTGCGAGATATCGAGTTCGACTTCCATCTGAGCGACGACGACGCCTCGCAGGTCGCGCAGGAGATGGTGCAGGAGCTCGCTCTGCCTGCCTCCGATCTGGGGCCGGTGGCCGCCACCATCCGCCGGCTCGCGGACGAGTCGCGGCGGGCCCGGGCGCAGGAGGCAAGAGAGCGGCGTGATCGGGCGGAGATGTTGCCGCCCAGCACCGATCTTCAGCGCTCCTCGTCTATGGAGGGGGTCTCGGGAACGATGAATGTTGGACAGTACGGAGAGCCGCAGCAGGAGCAAGGGCGGGGGCGGGGGGAAGCAGAAGAAGAGAGGGAGGTGTGTCGGGTAGGCCTGTCGCGCTCCCTCTCCACGAATAACATGGCGCACCTGGCGGCGATGCGTGCTAGCGGGCAGTTCCAGCCAGACCTGAGCCTGGACAGTCTCGGCAACCACCAGGGCCAGGCGCACTCTCGGAACCATTCGGCCGATGCTTTGGTGAAGCAGCAACTACTAGAGGAGCAGCACAGGAGACAGGAGGGTGGCGGATCTCACCACATTCGCAGCGACGCGAGCAGCGACGGGGGATGGAGTGGTGGAGAAGGAGCAGGCGGGGGAGGAAGAGCAGGGCGATGGCAAATGACAGGCCTTCCTCCTCATCTACAGCATTTCTATCCACCCTCTGACGATGATCTGCATCGTTTGAGTCCCGCGGCGTCGCAAGGAGAGGAGTTTGACTCTTCTTCTCATTCGCACGCTCCCTCGCACCTCCAAGGAGGGGCCTCTCACACGGCCTCGTTCGTCTTGAGCTCGGATGACGAGTCAACAGGGGAGCGGGGAGACGGGGGAGACGACCTAGACGGTGACGGGGAAATAACGCGACTGCGCTCGGACTACGAGAAGGGCCTGCAGCGGTCACAGAAAGCATTCTCCATCCGGCTGGAGAATATGAGGAAGTCAAGGCAGGAGAAAGAGGAAAGCCACAGGAAGCTGCTCGAGAAGCACATGCGCGACATGGCCGACTTCGAGCGAAAAGTACGGACCGCAGAGAAAGAGCAGATCATGCGTCTTCAGGAGCTGGAAGAGCAGTGGCGGACCGTCAAAATGGAGCATCGGGAGAGGCGGCGACTGGCAAAGCAGGCGGCAGCGGAGTGCGGAAGCCTTGATGGCCCCAACAGCTCGATGCCTCAAGCAGCTCCCTGAGCTACACGGCTTCAGAAAATTCCAGACCCACCTCCGTTTTTGTGGGAGCATTTCGGACGGTGCATGCACCGGAAAGAGAGAGGACTCCTAGTAAAGATTAGATTTGATCGACTATTTACAAAATATGGGACTAATTTGAAGCGGACAAAAATCAGAAAATTGTGTATCAGGAGGGGCAAGTGTCTGTATAAAGAAAAAAGCTTGTCTTTATCACAATTTGCCACGATTGTCAATTAAAAAAGGTTGCCCGTCTTTTTACTCATGCGTCGTTGTGGAGATTAAAACAATTGCATGAAGTTCAGTACTCCTGCAATTTATTTTGGCAGCGTGATTTTCTGAGGGGGGACAGGGAGGGCCTTTAGAGCATGCAGGAGAAGATCAGTGAGCTTTGCCTACCTAAAGCTCCGGCAGGTCCGATGGCGGGTAAGGAAGTGCTCGCACTGATGTAGAGCAACGACTTCAAGGCTCCACCTCCAGTGCCCCCCAGTCGCTTTGCGAGCCGTGTCATCGTACTGCACAGCTGTGTAGCTCACAAGGGGCAGACATTGGCCCAACGAGCTGCTTCTTGTCCTTCCTTTAATGTGTGTTCCAAAAACTGAACTAGTATCAACATTTGAGGACGAACTTGTCTGCCTCGGAGGTCATCGGTGGTAAACAAGGCACACTCGTAGCAAGACAATTCATTTCTTACTAACGCTGATGCTTTGCCATGCCTTTGACTCGGGCACCCGTCGCCGAGTCGTCCGTCCGTCCGATGCCCACCTTCAGCATCGTCCGGAATCAGCTAGCTCTACAGCGAGGCTCAAGATTACCAGTCTCTTCATGTCGCTTACGCTAGGGTCACCTCTTCATGTCTAAATATATTGCCCCTTTCAAATATCTGCCCGAGGTGTTCGTGTGAAGACGAAGGATCACCACATCGAGTCTCTTTGCGTACCTTACGGGCCAAAACGTGCCATCCAAGCGAAAGGAAACAAGTACAAAAACGAAGTTGGGAATTCACAAAAATGATTAATAATCATCCCGCAGTACTTTTGAATAACACGCAAAATTTCTGGTGTCTGAGGAGTCACGCTGCATTTTACGAAGTCTCGAATCGGCGAACAACCCCGTCTGTACCCCCTGTGAAGATGGCCCACATCCCCAACTGATCACGAGCCCGCCCAAAACAAAGGGCAAGAGCCTTATCCTCGTGCGCGCGGAGGGTGTGAAGGGGCTTGGTGGCCCGCAGGTCCCAGACGCGAAGATACCCGTCGTGAGAGATAGCTGCAAGCACGTTGTCCCGCTGCGGGTGCCATGCCACGCCAGAGATCCAGGAGCCACAGCTTGCCATGACCCGCTTTCCGGGGGCCGCTAGCGTCATGCCCTGCTTCTCTTCCACGGAGCGCACGTCCCATATCCGCAGCCGTCCGTCGGGGTGCCCTGCGCCGAGAAGATTGCCTGATGAAATGGCAAAGGAGGTGACGACCTTGCTCCCATTAAGCGTCTGCACGCAGTTCTGGTGCTCGAGGTCCCAGATTTTGACAGAGTGGTCCCAGGAGGAGGTGAAGGCCAGGGACTCCTTAGGGTGCCATTTGACGCCGCTCACGCACTGCGCGTGAGCCTTGAAGAGCGACACGGGCGCATGGATGCCGGGAATTGGCGGTGATGCATCCTCGTCATCCATTCCCTCGACAACTTTACGCTTCTTCCTTTTGTGGACGCTGGTGAAGGAGGGTGCGGTAACCGGGGTCCTCTCCTCTTTGTCTATCTTCCACAGGCAAAGCACCCCCCCCACGTCGCCGCTCAGCACCTGTTCCTTCCCACGCACAGCCACGCACTCCACGCTATTCTCGTGTCCGATCAGGGTGCTCACAGGACGCACCGTTGCCTCCTTCCCGCCCTTCCTCTCGCCCCTCCCTCCCACCAGCACCTGCCACACCTTGACCACCTGGTCCTTTCCCACCGTCACGACGCCTCTCTCTGATGCCCCAGACTCTTGTTCCTGGGCTCCGGGCTCCAACGCTGCCATCGCTTTGATCGGTCCACGATGAGCATGGAGCCAGCGCCCCCCGAGCTCGACGCAGCCCCGCGCTGAGTGACATCGCAGACTCCCATCGAAAGCCCCAGCTAAAACCATGTCCTCCCCCCCATTCCCCTCACAAGCCACGAGCGACCCCACCCACGCCGCCTCTGATTTGCTAGAAGAACCTTGCACTGGTGCCTGAAGCGTTCGGAAATACTCCACATCCACGCTCGACTCCGTGGAGATCCCGGTGGCGCGCAGAAACTTCTCCAGAGGACACCGCAAGAGCTGGTTTTCGATCACGAAATCATACCCTCTATGTGTCTTCTTATTTCGCGTTATTTCACTTTCTGCGGCCTTCCCGCGAAGATGGTCGATGACCTCGGAAAGCCCCCGCCTGTTGAGAGAGACAGGTACAGCCAGAGGGGCTTCGCTGACACGAATAGTAGGGTCTCGCGTGAAGAAACGGAGCCGGACCCGTGCATCTCCAGGCGTGACGCTGCAATTATCTTCCCCCATTCCCCTATGAACATAGAAAGGGAATAAAGACGAGGTCGACGTTAGAAATTCGTCAATGTCCCGCTTCGTTTCGCAAAGAAAGCGATTATCTCAAGCCTTCGGATGGTACGTGGCAAAAATAATACTACAGTCCAGCAGCCCGAAAAGCGAGGCATGGGATGCTATACATTTCGAGACGGTGCTAGAAGTGATTGCGGTGGAGCCTCTACACATCACTAGGCTATCGTCTCAATTTCTCTTTTCGACGTCAAACTATCAGGATACCCTCAGTGATGAAAGAGGGGGACTGATTGGGTCGTCAAGGCTCCAAGCCAGAACAAGAGAATATTATGACACCCGTAAGCGTATTGCGGCTTCATTTTTTGTGGTCAATCAGCATGTGGTGCGGAGACGTGAGCGCATCAAGACTTAAAAAGCGCGAGAAACCGTGAAAGGGATGGCGCCCTTGGTGCCCCAGGTATTCATTTGGTCACATCGAAGAACAATGTCTAGCACGTCACCAAGTTTCCTCAAGCATTATAACGAGTAAGTGGTCGTATGTCTGAGAAAAATACCATGTGGCGGCCCCCCCCGAGACAGCACATACATACCTGGCTAAGGCTTGGGAGGATTGCCAGCTTGCGTCGACCTGGGGAAGATACTATGATGAGGGAGGCAGTGTGAGTTATCATTCACGTGGAAGGACCACAAGATATACGCATTGAATAATGTCTACCATGTCCACATAATCAAAGACACTGCATCAAACCCCTCCCTCATCCCCCCTCCCGGCCGGTTTGTCTTCGGGCTCCACTGGCTGCGGTTTTCCTCGCCAAGGGCGTGACTTTCGCCGTTAAAGTTGCTTTCTTTCAGAAAGTAAAGTTAATGTCTGCCCTTTTCCGTTCTCCTGTTTAGAGTTGCCCATGAAACGCGTTACTATGTCCAAAAAGAATTCAGAGCATATATAACTTCCCAAAATAAGTAATTATTACTAATGCTCATCGAGAGGCTGAGGCCGTACACCTTCGTTTCTTGTAGCGGCTTTAGTTAGTCATCTCGTCTGGTTCCTCTTTTTTTTTTCCCGACGTTTTGCTAGAGCGCTGCTCCTCAATTTTTTTAAAAATTAAATATCTTAAGATGAAATGACTTTTACAAAGTATAAGTTAAGGTTGTAAGACTAGGAGAGCGATCAATGCAGTATAAGCAACAAAGTAAGCGTTACAGGTAAGATAAAAATTTAACACGCCATAGTTGTGGGCAACAGCATAAAGAGCTGCGTCTTGGCGCTTCCTAGCCAGGCCCTTGCATGATACAGACTCGAAGCATAAGCCAGTTGCCCCTATTCCTAGAAGGAGGATTTTTCATCAGGTGCTTAAAGGAGAATGATCAAAATCGTTGTGTTCTTCTCGAATTATTTGGTACCCTTTCCGATCATCTTTCATAACTGAAGTTCGCGCAGTATTCTTCGTCAAAACAAAGTATTAAAACACCTCATCCTCATCGATCAGTGCACTGAAGCTCAAACATCCAATAACGTGTAACTCCTCTTGAGCGCCTTGTCATGATACCCTTTGCTTGACACGGCCACGTGTCAGGAGGTGAAATGATGCTTTTGCACCGAGTTTACCAGCCTCCGCTTCACTCGGTGCTATTGTCATCAGCACCTCCGTCCTCCTTGATACGCCGTCCTTCGTTGACCAACCGAAACTTCCTTAAAAAAGAGCCGACCTCGCCCAGTGCCGGCCTCGCCTGCTCTTCCTCGGCAAGGCGCAGTGTTTCCTCATCCCCGCCGTCGAATCTCCCCGTCAATTTTTTCACTCGAATTTCTCGCTGTATTCTTTCCAGGCTCTCTCTCTTTTCCCTATCAGTGATCGCCGTGATGACACGTGCCCAAAATAGCGCAACCACCAAGGACATGATTACCAAGGAAAAGAGCGCTCCCACGTCTAGACGAGCCTCAAAACTCGGATTAACGGGTCCAAAATCAGCCGTTGTTTCGGCAATTAATATGGAACTCCAGACATTACAATGCAAGTGTGCTGGGGCCGGGAGGAAGGGCCGGGTGGCGCGTGTTGTGGCAGGTCTGCCCCCTGATCGAAGGACTGGGGGACGGGAGAGAGGTGGCACAAAGGACGGATGCGTGCGTGAAGAAATAGAGAACTTGGTGTGGCCTTCCATGGCTTTCCAACAGTGAGAGCTGTAGACGCAGATAGACCCTTATGTGCGATCAAGGGGTAAGGCAGCGGTGCGTTTGCGGTAATTCAGTCCGAGACACCTCCAAGTCCTCAGCAGCAAGTATCCGCTTTGGTGAGAGAGAGCTGCAAGGATGGGCTGGCTGTGTACAGAATATCTGTGCACGAACTAGTCCTTCCCTAAAAATCTCTGCGACGATGTGACCTTGTGGGCGGTTGGGATGAAATAATGGCCATCTTCAGTCGTGGATTTCCTCTGTGTCAGCTTTCACGGGCATATTGGCGTCTCGTTCTTCGGCGAGACCGCAACCTCTCCGACGTTCCCGTGCCCGTGCCCGGAACAGCTGAGATTGTGCCAAGGAAAAAAAGTGTCACACTTTAATCCATATGAATCCATGCTCAACAGAAATAATATACTTCAAAGGCAGTGATGCTAGATGATATAGCAATAACCTTTTTATGTAGCTCCCTCTGTCCTCTCCCTTCCGGCTTTGCTATAAGCCTCTTCAACATCAATTACAGACATGAACACGGCCTCGGCGTCGGCTGTGCGAGGTTTGGAACCTAACTCCTCCCTAGCCGAGGTGCGTTATCTTGGGACCCTCACTCCTGAGCAGGCTGCATTACTCTCTCCTCCTGAACTGCGTCGTATATTGGCCTTCTTGCACTACGAGTTCGAGCCGAGGCGGCAAGGCCTGCTCCTTGAGCGCTCTCGTAAGGCTCTCGAGATCGACGGTGGTGTCCTGCCTCACTTTTCACCAGCCACTAAGTCCATCCGTGATGATCCAGAATGGCGCTGCGCTCCCATCCCGACCGACATCCAGGATCGCCGTGTCGAGATCACTGGACCGGTAGATCGGAAGATGGTTATCAATGGACTTAATAGCGGTAAGAAATATTCGCAGCGAGGACGATAAATTTAATCTACACTCAAAATTTTGATGTCCTCTATCTACCTTATTCGTTGGAAAGGTGCCAAGGTCTACATGGCGGATTTTGAGGACTCCTCTTCCCCGACTTGGGAAAATATGATAAACGGGCAGATTAACCTTCGCGACGCTGTTCGGGGCACCATCGTGTACACAGCGCCAGACAACCCCAAACGGATTTATCAACTGAAAGAAAAGACAGCTACACTTTTCGTTCGACCCCGAGGATTACATCTTGACGAGGCCCATGTCACTGTAGGCGGAGAGCCAGTGGCGGCAGGACTTTTTGATCTGGCCGTTTACTTATTTTACAACGCACGCAATCTTGTCGACTTAGGCAGAGGTAGGTATGTGATAAACATTTTGAAGCAGGTATTTCCTATCCTACCAAGAGCCCCATAATTTATTGAACATATTTAGAAATCCACCTGGTCTAAATTTCAGTTACTACATGTCAAAACCACGTCTTAAAATGCCAGAAATTCAATTTCATTTTACCTGGCTTTGCATCCTTACACTCCATGATAGGACCATATCTTTATATCCCAAAGATTGAGTATCATGTGGAGGCTCGCTGGTGGAATGATGTCTTCTCTTGTATTGAACAAATCATGGGACTTCCGGGTCGGACTATTCGAGCCACGGCCTTGATAGAGACACTGACTGCGGCTTTTGAAATGGAGGAAATCCTCTATGAACTACGAGAGCATAGTTTAGGCTTGAACTGTGGCCGATGGGATTATGCTTTCAGCTACATCAAGCGGCTTAAAGCTTCGCCTCATTATATTACCCCCGATCGGAAGTATCTCACCATGACATCGCCGTTTATGCAGGCCTATGTGACCACACTCATCCACATATGTCATAAGAGGGGAACTTTTGCAATGGGAGGTATGGCCGCACAGATTCCTATTCGAAGCGGAGGAAACGAGGCTGAGGCAGCTTTGGAAAGTGTACGAGCAGACAAGTTGCGAGAGGTCCTGGCAGGCCATGATGGGACTTGGGTTGCCCATGTAAGTGAAAGCTACACACCACTAAATTTTTCTCCCCAGATGCATTGTCCCTGACGATTTTAATTGGCGGCTTTGATATACTTCAATTGGCATCAATTCCGCTCACACATCATGTTCTAACACTTTACCTTCTAGCCGGGTCTTATTCCTCTAGCTCTCAAGATTTTTGATCAACACATGCCAACCAAGAATCAAATTCACGATGTAAGACCTCTTGCTGTACCTATTACTGCTGAAGATCTCCTTCGTCTGCCGTCTGCGGGTTCTTCGACTCTGAATGGTTTGCGTGAGAATATCTTTGTAGTACTCGAATACACCAAAGCTTGGCTCAAAGGCATAGGTTGTATCCCTCTCCATAATAAGGTGAGTTAAGTTTGTAGCGGACTTATTATTCTCGTTCTCGCAACTGTATTTTTTTGGTTCTACCAGTATGGAGTATCACGTAGCAAATACTTTTGACGTGTTCATCCTCCACTTGGAAACACTTGAGGAAACAAAGAGACAAGATATCTAATCCTTCAATTTTTCATACATTCCTTATTTCAAAAAATGTATCTTTGCTTCCCCCACCAGATGGAGGATGCCGCTACAGCAGAGATCTCTCGAGTACAGGTTCATCAATGGCTTCGGCATGAGGTCAAGCTCGATGATCAACCAGAACTAGTCGTGACGCCATCTCTAATCAAAGTACTTCTGAGCGAGGAGGTCCAGAAATTACGTTCAAGAGCAACATCGTACGAAGACAAGCGTGCTCTGGCTCTCTGTCGAGCCATTTGCGAGCATTTTCTGCTGGATAAATCGTACTTACCTGAATTTCTTACTTCCGTATGCTATCGTTACATAGTGGATACAACGGGGGCACTTTCAAGATTGTGATCATTGTTTTCCGTGCACATTACTCCAACAAGAAATGTGTACATTCATAGATTGATCGTAAGAAAAGAAATTCAGTATCTGTCGTGTCTATCAAAATGAGATACAAGCCACAAAAATCCTCCATCACATTGTATTACGACTTCTTTCTCAAATTTGAAAGCATCATGTACAGTATTTATGAACACGGTGCATTTACTAATCTCCTTTACAGACGAGCCAACCATTCAATATTGGTTTGTTTCTCAGAACAAGACACGAACTTTTTCAAATCTTCTGCAGAAGGGCGTAATTCTGGATTTGGCTGCAGACCCAACACCAAAAGCCAACATATCTCATTGGCTACCTTTCCAGGATCTTTACTTGAAATTTTATGGGAAGCATTAAACGGAGGCCATCCTCTGTGATCGCAAACCTCAGCGACCGCTTGCAAGGGAGGTACATCGACCAAATTGGGTTCAGAGATAGACAGACACAAGGCATACACAACGCAAGATAATGCCCAGACGTCTACCTTTCCTGTTAAAGTCAGGACCGGTAGCTCTCTAGTTGTGGCAATATTATATGTTGATTGATCCCTTTCCGATGCACATGACAGCATTTGACGAATCTCTGGGCTCATGTAAGCTAGTGATCCCGCAGGAACATATGACCCATCGGGCCAAATGTCTCTATATTGGCTGGCAACACCAAAATCACAAAGCTTCACATCACCATCCGTCCCAAGGAGTATGTTCGCTGGCTTGACATCCCGATGGACGATTTCTTGGGCATGCAATGATGCTAGGCCGGCCAACAACTCGCTCGCGATGTAATGTATGTGCACGTCATCAAATGCGTGCCGGCAATAAGTTCCTCGCCCCCGCACATAAGTGTCCAAGTCTCCACCTTCGCAATACTCTAACTGTAAGAAAGCCAAGTGGCTCGTTCCAAACTGTTCCACATGGACATCCTCCAAGCGTACAACATACGGATGGGCAATATTACTCTTTGCCGATAGGACACTCAGCAGTCGGCTTTCATTTATCGCCTCAGGCAAAAAACTACTCACTTTAAGAACACACAATTTTTTTCTCTTGTCTCTTTCGTACGAACCTTTTTCGACCAGAAGAGCTTCAGCATGAGAACCTTTACCTAGTGACCGGATAAAAGAGTACAATCGTAGCTGCGACCAGGCGGGAGCAGTGCGTAGCAATGTGCTCCACGCCTCGGCAGTGTCCAGCGTTGGCTCTTGAATTGGTTCGTCACCTCTCCACGGATCCGTTGCCATAAACTCTGCCGTGGGCTCTGTCAACGGCCCACTTTCCCCTGCTCGCTTGCGTTTCTCCTCGATCGTTTGAGATATGTTGCCATCGCCTGCCGATTGCCTGTCATTCTTGTGCTTGTGATGCTTAACTGCCTGATAGACAGTGCTCGTCACAACTGCTGCAGCGCCTGCTTGCGCAATCGACTTTTTAATCTTTTTGTTAAACAGGGGGTCGCAAGCATCATCATCAGTCGGGAAAAGTGTAGCTTTGCAGTCATGCTGGAATGGCACTGGCGCGAACATATCATGTGAAACTTCAGACACATGATGTGTACTGGATGATCCAAGAAACTCTCCACGAATACCATTCCGTTGATCTTGCCCACGAGGTGCGGGGCGTTCATGAAGGCCACTCATCATGTTGTCTGCTGCTTTACTTAGAGCCGAATGAGGCAAAACCCCCGAAGACGACATTGATGTTGATTGTCGGAGATAAGTCCGCGTCGCATTGGAACTTGCACGGAAGCCCTCCAAAAGCTTTGTGGAAGGTCCTTTTGTCACCGCAAAACGGCGCAAATTGTCAGCTCCCAAGGTTAGAAGTTCATTTTGGCCCAAAACGTGTGGCTCTAAGGGTAGCATTCTCAAATGGTCATGGGAGTGACCTCCAATCTTGCACTCTGCACCTCCCCAAGCTCGTCTGTAGGTGTGCAAGGGCACGGCATTCCCACGACACTGAATGGCCCACATTTTCGGGAGTTTTTTTCCCCAAAGTGGCAAACGACTATGTCTTGGCTGCCCCTGCATATGCCGTACGGCCGAGGACGTCAAAATTGTGATGTAGGTTGGCGTGAGAGGAAGATAAAAATAAAATGAAGCGGCGGCTGGGCCCTTCGCGCCAAATTTGAGTCCTTTCAGTCATGCTCCGGCACCGGCCTTCTCTTGCCTCCTCTTGGCCCTCGTTTCCCCCCTTCCGCACCATTCCCCTTCGCGCCCACTTTCACTGTGTCTTCTTTTGGGAATGATGTGCGGCCTATCGTATCGGACGAACGAGTTCGAGAAAGGACAGTACAGAACTTTGACGCCATTTCCATTTTCGAGGAACACTAAGCTATGAAGGGCTAATGGACGGCCCTGAAGAGATCTTCTCCTTTCCTCTTGGGTGAGACGGACCCTGGCACCATTGCTGTCCTGACTGGGACGATTTTGTGGAGGCATATATGTAAAGCCCACAGAAATGCGTTTGATAAGTAGGTGACCGTCTGACCATGGCTTGGGACTTTCAAAGAATGACTGTTTTGCGTATGAAAAACAAGTCGAGACAAGGTGGCCATGGTGGAGCGCATTACATGGCTCTGAATGAGAGCAGGTGCATGTTGCGTGCTGTGGAAACTCACAACACTATTGTGCAACACAATGATCGCAAAGGCGCTTTTTGTCTTCACGGTAGGAATCGACTTTCTCGAAATCATATCATTCGTCACCGCTTTTTTTTTGTCTCCGACCCCTCCTCCTTGACCACAGCATTTTCTAAAACCATCTCCGCCATCGCGCTTTAAGCATGGCTGCCGATCCGAAAGCCGCTGTCTCCGCCTCGGGCTCGGCGGATGGACCGGGATTAAATTCACAGCAACCATCGTCCGCCGATATAGACACAAACTGGGATGAGTGCGTGGAGACTTTCGACTCCATGGACCTGCGCGAAGATCTCCTCCGCGGCATCTACGCTTTCGGCTTCGAGAAGCCGTCCGCAATCCAACAGCGGGCGGTGAAACCTGTTCTTATGGGCCGTGATGTCATTGCACAAGCCCAATCAGGTCAGTGGCCCTGAGTAGGACGGGTGGAAGAATGACTGCTGTGGAAGTTGCCTGTGGGCGCCGGGCTCGGAAGGAATAAAGTTCTGGGATGGGACGTCGGCGGACAGGGGCGAGTGTGGGAATGATGATTGTGAAATTTAAACACCATCTTTCGAGTCTTAGCGCTGCGCGCGTTGACGACAAGCATTCATCTCTGACAACCTGACCCAACTCGCACCCGAATATCTTCACTTCTACTGCCCACCCATTGTTCTGATTGTTCATCTGGTTGGTGTTTTCCCTGGTTGTCCTGAACCATATCTCGCCATGTTCGTGTGACAGGGACGGGTAAGACGGCGACCTTCGCCATCAGCATCCTCCAGTCTATCGACACTTCAATCCGGGAATGCCAAGCGTTGGTCCTAGCACCCACGCGAGAGCTGGCCCTACAAATCAGAAAGGTCCTTGTCTCGCTGGGCGACTTCGTGGAGACGCTACAGGTGCACGCCTGTGTAGGAGGCACGGCGGTGCGGGAAGATATTGCCAAGCTGCGCAACGGTGTACATGTGGTGGTGGGCACGCCGGGGCGAGTGTACGACATGATCAATCGGCGGGCGCTGAAGATGTCGTATGTGAAGCTGTTCGTGCTGGACGAGGCGGATGAGATGCTATCGCGCGGGTTCAAGGAGCAGATTTATGACGTCTTCAAGTTCCTCCCGGAGAAGGTGCAGTGCGCCCTATTTTCGGCCACCATGCCCTTAGAGGTCTTGGAGGTGACCAACAAATTCATGAGAGAGCCCGTGCGCATCCTTGTGAAGCGCGACGAGCTCACACTGGAGGGGATCAAGCAGTTCTACGTGGCGGTAGAACGCGAGGACTGGAAGCTGGACACGCTCTGTGATTTGTATGAGACGCTCACGATCACTCAGGCCATCATCTACTGCAATACAAGGAGAAAGGTAAGAGCTCAGGACTTAGGAAGCTATTGATGGTGAGATGATCTAGTTGGGGGAAATGTCTCTCGATGGTGAAATTAATAAGTGGGTGCAATATATATACATCCGTGCTGGCATGTTTTAGTTAAGCTTTCTCTAATGGTTCGCCCTCTCAGGTCGACTGGCTGACGGAGCAAATGACGAAGCGAGATTTCACGGTCTCGGCCATGCACGGTGACATGGACCAGAGGGAGCGAGACGTGATCATGAAGGAGTTCCGCTCGGGCTCCTCACGCGTCCTCATCACGACCGACCTTCTCGCGCGCGGCATCGACGTGCAGCAGGTTTCGCTTGTCATCAACTACGATCTCCCCACTAATCGCGAGAACTACATCCACCGCATCGGTCGGTCGGGTCGCTTTGGGCGCAAGGGGGTGGCCATCAACTTTGTGACGCAGGGTGACTTACAATACATGAAGGACATCGAGGTCTTTTACAACACCCAGATTGAGGAGATGCCCAGCGATGTGGCAGATCTCATCTAGGCATGCTTTCCTCGGCATCACACCAGCTTTGAAAAGCACACGAAAAGGAATTTTGCGGGCGAGAGAGATGCAAGGAAAAATAGGTCGTCTGTCGGTCGCAGGTCTGCACATAGCTTGATTTAAGACGCCATGGGTAGTGTGCTTTTGGGAACGAAGAAATTGGAGTGGATGCGAGGTGTGTGATTGTGTGTTTTTGTTCGTGTCTGTATGCTGTTGTGTAAGGCCATACTTTACCTGAGTGTGCTCGTTGAGGAGAGTGGAAAATCGAGTGAAGATGTAATCTCAGCACTCTGTGCAGGGAGACTCAGGCTTTTGGAAGAATATTACCGAAAGCAGAAATGAAGGAGGGACATATTCGGAGGTGTATCGAAGAGACCCAGAAGCTTGAGGCTAGAGGAGATTCTTCCTGCGTCGAAAAATGGGGGTCACCACCTTATCACAGCACCTCAGAGCAACTCCATAATTTCAGTTACGTCTCTTGCAAAGGCTTGCAGAAACAAGGACTGCCGCAACAGCGAACAGGAGTTGTCTTCGAGAGTTTCAAGGCACACCACCTCTCCCCCCTCTCCCTTTTCAGGAAGAAACTATTGGGGCAAAAGCCCGCCGCCAAGCAAGGATGTGTGCGCAAAGAGCAACGAGACGATAGATGAATGGAGCGCACCAGTCTCCTCAAGAGCGAAGAAGGTAGTGAGCGATTACGATGGTGAAAAAAAGAAAAAAGGCTTTGGTGATAAGAACCGTGTGTGCTGTGTGCTTTTCTCAGAACCCTGAAATGAATCACACAAATTTTCTAGACAGACAAAATGTGTCACTAGCTACAGACTTCTTCTTCCTTTCTCCGCTCTACTGGGCTCTCCATTTATATACAGGCGGCAGGAAGGCCGGAGACCCCGGGGCAGTCGGCGGGAAAAAGCCGGCGGGCTATCTGCTGGGAATTTGAATTGCGGGCTATTTGCTGGGAATTTGAATTCAACGGACTCTCTCGCCGAGACGAGCAGATCACTGCGATCGCCCGCCGCCTTTACCCGCAAGCTTCTCCTCTTATTCTCCTTCTTTGCCGGTCGCACAATACCTTTGTCAATATTTATCGCCGTCAAAGTACTTATCCAGCGCTTTCTCACCCTCGTGGATTTTTGGCAGAACAAGCGACGGTCATCCATCCCGTTCAACGCTGAATAGGGTCGATGGGCCGTTCCTAACGCACCCGAAAGGACGCATTGTTTTGGCGGAAATTTTGGGAGGGGGTGCATTAACTTAAATTTTTCAAGGAAAGATCAAAGACGCTGTGCGTCTCAGCGCAACTGGTGCTACCACAAGTCTAGTCATCCCGGGGGGAGAAGAGGGAGCCTGCGATCCTTGCTGTTGAAGAACACGGGGTGCTGGCTGGCTAGCTATGCAGGCGCCGCCGGACGACTGGGGCCACTGGTTCCCTTTTGTCCAACACAACCCTGTCCTAGGTGACAAAAAGTCCTGGCGAGATCGCGCCGAGCTTCTTCGACGACTGGAACGGGATGGCATCATCGTGGCGAAAGGTGAGATGTATGCGACGTTAGATTGGACAGGGTTTTTTTAGCGAATACCTTTTTAAAAGATGACATTCTCAAATTCAAATTCCTGTATCCGCTTTTCTAGGTATTTTAGATGCAAGGGAGTGCGCCGAGCTGGCAGAAGACATGGGGGGTTGGTTGAAGCGGCAAGGTATCGACTGTAACGACAACAAAACGTGGGACAAATACAACGCCGCAAACCTGCACATGAGCAAAAGTATTCTGGGGATGATGAATACAGGACCTGCGTGCTTTTCTAGGTAGGTTGTTTTAAAATACCCTGGCTTGTCTAGCCCGCAGCCGTGCATTCAACGTCCCCGCATCGACACTTACGCCTCCTCTTCCCCCTCCGATGCTGCACAACAAAACCTTAGCGTCGCCCTCAAAGCCCGAAGCTCACCGAAAGTAGTGGAAATTTTCAAGGTTCTCCACGATGTTCCCTCGGAGGATAATTTGGTCATGCAGCTGCAAGGTCTCTTCTGGGGCTTTCCGCCTGAGCATTATCCCGGCGGCTTCATTCCTCCGCAGGAGGGGGCGCCGTCTAACCAGGGTGGTTACTACCACTGGTCAGAGATGTGGATGCACAGCGACCGAGGCCGCTCCACCACCTACCCGGCTCCGCTACAGTGCACTTTAGTGCTGGAAGATGTGTCGCTATATGATCATGGCTTCGTCTTCCTATCCAAGTCTCACTACTACCACGACGAATTTTTCGCCTCCCACCCGCCCGGCACACTCGAGCTAGAGCCCCGTTCGCTTCTGCCACCCACAACTCCTGTAGCAGCCGGTTCCGCGGCCATGCGACAGCAGCAGCAGCAGCAGCAGCAGCAGCAGCAATTACTGCAGGAAGAGGGAAAGGACACTTACATTCAGCTTACGTACGAGAATGTCAAATACTTTGAGCAAAAAGGCTGCCAATGGAAAAAGGTGGTAGCACCCAAAGGCTCCATCATTATCTGGGACTCTCGACTCATCCACTCCACGTGTGCTCCCTCCCGTGGTCGCCCTTTCCCTCGAGCTCGTTTCATCGTCTTTGGCGGCTACGTTCCTAGGGCAGACTTGACGGAGGAGGAGAAGGCAGAACGGGCGCGGAACTTCCAGCGTTACTGTCAGGGAATCGACCATCAAATTTTGCTAGAACTTTGGCAGCGGGGCCCCCCGGGTCGGCTGCGACGGCTCATGGGCTTGGAGGAGCCGGGGGGAGAGGGAAGTGTGGGAGGGCTGACGAGCGTGGGGAGCGGCATGAGCGGAGGCAGCGCCGAAGAGGGAGAGGAAGAAGGAGAGCAAGAGAGGAAGAAGGAAGGGTGTGGTGGTGTTACAGAAGAGAGGAAATTGATAGGTGGAAGGATACATCACCAAGAGGAAGGAGAACGGAAAGAGGAGCAGCAGAAAATGGCCATGATCAAGCTAAAAGGCCTCGAGGGGGCCTGGAGCTGGAAGGAAAAGGAGGCCGCGAACGCGTTGCTTGTGATGATGAGGCCAAATAAACAAAAAAGATGAAGGCGATATGAGTCAAAAGCAAAAAGCAAACAACCTAGGGCGACACCGTGCGGGTTACGGACGACGGAGTGAGAGTTAATCGACACAAATAGAAAGGGTTTCGTGGGTGGGGCAGGACGGGATGGGCAATTGGACGAAAAAGAATATCGAAGTCAAATTTGTCAAGGGCCAGGTGTCGGATGCCTAGAGACGCGCCCATTTTGCGAGGAAAAAGTAATTTCTTACTTATCCGAAAATGTAAACTCAAGAGGAGGGATTCGCACGTTTTGTCTAGGAAGCTGAATTTTACCGTTTTCTTACACCATGCAAGTATTCCGTTTGTTGTTTGTTGTTTCGTTTGTAAATTTTTCTATTGCAATTTTAATCATTTCAGCTGCGTGAACAATGAAAGCTTGCAGTAAACATATCCTGGCTTCTCAAAAGCACGTGTTATTTCTCTCCTGTATTTATGTGTACCGCATTTGGCACATTAGGCACGAATTCAAACTTTCATTTCCATCGAGTACATGCAAGATAGAGGATTTCTCAAATCGTTCTGCTCTGCCTTCGGTGCCTTTCGATTTTGGCAGTTTGTCGAAGCATTTCGGACTCCGCTTTCGCCATTTCCTCTTGTGCCGTCAGTTCCACGCTCTCGCCCACTTTCAGGTTATTTTTGCCAGTCAGGCTGAAGATGGGAGTTTCCGCCCGGAACTTCGTGCCACGGCTTCGACTCATCTCACGTGGGGAGGGAAGGTTGCGGTCGATCATGTAGTCACTTCGCGGTGGGGACGTAGAGAAGAGCCCGGCATGGGATAATTCCTGTGCCCCTCTTTCTCTCTCGCTGTTTTTTCTGATCAATAGACTTTCAACAGGAGACGAGATGGGTATGAAAGAACTAGTACTTTGATTAGCGATAACACCTAGGCATCCACTCGAATGTGATGGTGTCGACAGCGTTGAAGTGTCAGCTAATTCCACGATTCGGTCTTGAAGTGGCCAGACCAGCGGAGGCGAGAGAGGCGAGGCTTGGCCGGGCCGTATGCCCCGAGGACGGCTCTCCCACTCATTTCCATTCATATTACTATTGATGCTTGTGTCGCTGCTGCACAGATCATCGTTGATACTCCCTAATGTCTGCCACGCCGGTATTTTGTTCTCTCGATCCGAGTCGGCGAAGGATGGGCTACTTCGAAAAGCGGAAAAAGGGGACAGAGGCAAGGAGGCCGGTGCGACACCATTGCCATCTATCCAGCCTTGCACCACCTTAACATCATCTTGCGACAAATTACAGTGGCCGGAGAGGGTCGTAATGTCCTCTAGGCTGGAGGGCGGACGAAGGCATGGCAAATGATGCCAGCGTAGGAAAATGAAGCCCTGGGCGTGGGAAAAAAAGGTACCAAACCGCAGCCCGTGAGGCTCAAAGCCACTTCCACAGACCCGGCAGCGGCTAGCTGTTCCCTCTGGGGCGTATCCCACCACATGGCAGGCTGTCTTGTACTGTTGCCCCGAGCTCGTCGACGCGAAGCTCGGATTGGTCGTTGCGCCTGTTTCGTCGAAGTTTACCCGGCCAGCACCCGTAGCGTTGGGCGTTGTAGGAGTTGATACTTCAGCGCTTTGGTACTGATCAGAAGTGGATAGAAATGCGTCGAATTGGTCCGGGAAAAGGCAGGTTGTATCGATGCGCAGGTCCTTGAAGTGATGCTCGTGCGGTGATGGAGTCCGAGCCTTTCGTCCGCAGCCTCCAGCGTCTAGAGACATGGAGACAATGCCGCTAACAACCTGTTTATTGTAATGAAAATATGGTTGGATGTTCCGGTGGAAAGAGTGCCGACCAAACTTGAAGACGTTTCCAGAGGTGAAAGACCTGCGTAACCGTGAGACAAAAACCCTGAACATTACTTTCTAAAAACTTGGCGTATCCCCCTTTTTAGGAAGACCATATTCCAAGCATTCTTATCTAAGTCTACACTTTAATGAAGAGTCAATGCCCAGATGATGAGGAAATACCCTTTGCGTAATCTTACCGAGAGCTCTCCCGGCCGCTCCCGGTGCGATCCCTCAGCGTGATGAGCAAGTCAATTGTGGGTTTAATGAGACGCCCCTGTGATACACACGCCCCGTTGTTGGCCTGTATCACCTGAGAAGAACATTGATAAGAATATTTAGACTTCGAGAACTCAGTTTTTAGTTGCGGTGACTCCTGGGACGTTGGGATTGGCCTTGCTGAAAGCCATTCTAAATTATCTCATAATGCCGTCCCTTCGGGATAAATATATGGAAAATCATCAATGTAATAAACTTCATAGGAGTCTTGACTAGGTAAATCAAAAACCATCTGCAATAAGTGCCTCCATGTCAACCTTGCTGAGGCTGCCCCTCCTTGCAACAATTTCGAATTTCAAAATTTTGAATGATAGATAACAGGGTCGACTCGCAAGGATGCCAACTTCGTTTCACATTGTTCGTCACGATTCTGGGGTCCTTTTCAGCGCTTTTTTGGGGGGAGCGAAAATAAAACAAAGTAAAGCATTCGAATGCAGCAGGTTGGCTAATGACTCTTTCCTGCATGCTCGCTGTACTTTCCTACTTGGCCCATGCCTTCTCGTTGTTCCACGTACACACAGAAAACTGTGTGCCCGCCATAGCTTTTACTCGACCAAGTCCTGAACTTAGATCACTAAGAATCTCAGATAACAACAAAACCTGTCTCATACGCATGACCCCGCACCTGACATTGATAGATATGGACATCCAATAAGTTCCAAAACATTTTAGCGGTGTAGCCACGGCTTTTCTTGGTTCAGCTTCTACTGTAGGGGATGTTTGACACCGCCAGATATCATACTCCAAAGCGACGGGCGGATCCAGTTATAGGCAGTGCTTGAGACGATCTGTCGCGTCTGCTCGTGCAACAGATCTAGGACCCGGACATGGCTGTCTGGTAGGGGTAAGGGCACAGTTCCGGCTTCCATCTTTTTGGCCTTGGCACGCCTCACATCAAACAGTGTCTCCAAAAATTTGAGCTGTGTGTGAAGCGCTTTCTCGGAATACTCCATTCCCATGTGTCCGTGACAGCCTCGAGCCAGGCATGCCGTGGCCACTACGGACTGTTGGCGAGAGCGGCGGTTGCAGCCAGTGTCATCACACAGCAACCAGCAGTCGTAGTATTTCTTTACGTGCAGCCGCACTGTCAATGTGACCCTGTTGAAAAGTCGTGCAAAGCATGATGCAGCATTCGGCGCACCCCAATACAATGCTTGACAGCTCATATTAGGACAGAGCAAGCCCGAGCGCAAGCCACCGCTTGCCATACTGGCCACGCCGCCTTTGCTTTCGCCTGCAGCAGCCACAGCCACAAGTGCCTCACAGTAAACGCCAGGGAAGTCGGCCTCCTGGTTACAGTGTGAACATCGAACCTTGAGAGCTTCACAGGCGGCGAATCGCTCGGAATCCTCCATCCGACACATGGGCGTGAAGCCCCAAGCCTCGTCCTCGTTTCCCGCGTTCCCACCGTTGCCACCTTGCCCGAAGCGGCTCTTATCCAGGCCTAAGCGCTCCGCTAAGGTGGCGACAGACGTCCCCTCAATTGGCTCACATAGGCGAGCTATCGGGGGTAGTATCTGCTGGGTCAGGTACCACTCCACGTCCACTTTCAGCTCGCCCTCCGAATGCTTCACGTCGTCCGGCAAAAAGGCTCGCTCCGCGGCCGCTTTGGCTCCTTCCTTCTCACAGATGACGTATTCTATGTGGTCCCCCACATTGACTGGCTTCCCGGCTTTCATCATGCTCAGTGCCACCTGCAAGTGAGGCTGAGACTTGGCGTCCGGGTATTCATGGGGAGCTTTGTTCAGCCCCTTGGTGATCGCGTACTGCCGCACGTCCACCTCTCCAGCCCGCATACGTTTGGCGAGCTCTTCCAGGTAGCTATGAATGGTGGCGACTACCGCATCTCGATTTTCGCCCGAAAGGATCTGGTCGATGACGAAGCGGCCGGTTTCCTTCGAAAGCACGCACCAGTCACGCCGCACCAAATCAAGACCCTTGAGCTCTTTGGCGTATGTAAGGGTGCCTTCGGCTGTCTCGGAAACTGTTAAAGCAGCGTACTTCTTTTTCTTCAGCAGTAGCATGCATTTGAAGATCCCATCCAGCTCTAGCTCCAGAGACTTGTAAAGCTTGTTCACCGCCTGCTTCACGAGATTACCTTTCGCCTTCACTTCCCGGATCCGCTCCATATCTTTCTCTAGTCTAACTTTGCGCGCTGCTACACTGTCGTCCTCATCACTCATTCCCATCGTACCCGAGTCAAATTCATCGCGGGAGGCGATCGAGGTATTGATCATGATCGAGTCCGTGTCGCCGTAAATCACATCCAGGGACAACTGGTTCTGGGCGACGTCTACAGTACGCTGCAAAGTTTCGCGGCCCATGGCCGTGACCAAGGCGGCGATGGGTCGTGCGAAAAATCGGGAATGAGAAAAGCCCAAACAGCCGTACATGGAATTGGCTGTGAGCTTTAGTGCCTTTTGACGGATGTCGAGCTGCTCCTTCTTGGCCGCGTCCTTCTCTGCCTTCAGCAATTTTTTCACGGAGGAGCGCCTGTCTACCAGGGTCTTAATCACGCGGGGAAGGATGCCTTGGTCCAGTGCTGTGTCCGGCAAAGGTGGCAGTTGCGCGCCCCCGGCTGCGGCCTCGTCTTCATCAGCCCCGAGGCCCACATCGTCCTCGTCCCCAGCTGTCTTGGCGAGAGGGTCTCCTCCCGCGGTGCTGCTGGGCCCCGCGAAAGCAGACCAGTTGATGGTAGTAAAGCAAAGGTTGTACTCCTGGATGATGGAGGGATACAAAGAGTTGAAATCCAAGAGCAGAATGTACGAGTCGTAAAGACCCTTCTTGGGCTCCAGAACCAGACCACCCGCGTACGCAGGCTTCTGCCGGCCGCGTGACGCGCGCTGTCCCCCTCCGTGGCCCCCGCCCGGTCGGTCCTCCTCTTCAGGAATGTCGTGCTCCATGGCCGCTGCCGCCTGCGCCGCGCCTGCTCTCTTCTTCTGGGCCTTTCCTTGCGACTCCTTGGGGGCGTCTCGGGCGCCGAACGCCCGCCGCTCGGGTGTAACGTACTTGAGGTTGTGAAACTCGTGCAGGAGCAGATACTCAATGCGCTCGGCCCGATTCCCTTTGATGGTGCGCGCCCACAGGTTACCCGAGATGTTGGTAAGCTGCTTGGTCAGGGGCACGAGCTGCAGGCGGAGGCACAGGCGCTGCACAAGCTGGGCGTCGAAGGCGGTGTGCTGCGCCAAGTTCACGATCAGCTTGGCCGAGCCAAAGAAGCTGGGTACCTGGAGCGGGTCGATCTGTGCACGGGGATGGGGCAGCCGGAGTTGCGTGGTCGCCAGGTGGCCCAGGGAGTAGGTGGTCTCTCGGAGGTGCTCCCGCGCCGTCAGGTAGGTGTCTGCCATCAGCCTGCCCGCGGTCAGTCCGAATAGGTTGATGTCCCGGGCCAGACCCTTGGGGTTGGGAAATTTAGCGCGACGGAGGCGCCCGATTTTGTGCCAGACGGAGACCTTGAGAGAGGTGGCGCGGGACAGGAGCACCTCGAGTTCGAAGCCCAGAAGGTTATGGCCGACGACCAGGTCAGGGTCCTCGGTCTGCAGGCGCTGGAAGAACCAGCTCAACAGGGCACGCTCGTTCCCCTGCGTCTGAATGCGCGTCTTTCGACTCTGCGCCTCCACCTCCCTGGCCATGTCGTGCGGGAAAGCCGTCGGATGCCCGGGCCCCGCGCTAGAGCCCAGAGGTCGGACGGCCGTGACTTGACGGATGTGGTGAGGCCCGGTCTCCGTGGGGCCGTCGCAGTTGACCGCGACGTGGGTCATGCTGGAGATGGCCACCACTTCGTGAAGCTGAGAGGCGGGGTTCACGACCGTCTTGATCGCTACCGACATGACGACCATGGGTGGCGCGGGCGGGGGCGCCTCCATGCGCCGGATTAGTTTGGGGTCGTCCACGACGAACTCAAACTTGGCGATGGTGGCAGAGGAGGGGGCGGGCTTGGGGCCGCGGATTTTGAGCCAGGACGGGCCCATGAGCTGGCGTTTCAGCAAGAAGAGTTCCAGGGCAGTGGTACGGGCGCCAAAGATACGCTCGAAGTACCGCCCACCTGCCTCGCAGCGTTCGGGAGACGGAAGGCCGTGTCCCGCCGAGTACACGACCTTCAGGTACTCAGTCTCCTCCCGCGGGACCTCCTCCAGCTCGAAGGCGTAGTGCCGGCGCACGGGCTTGCACTTGAAGCCCTGGCCGGCGTCGCGAGGGATGACCGAGGGGACGAGCAGGTCCTGCACTTCCTTGTACACCTCCGCCATTCCGTACCTCACGTCCTTCCCGTCCGGTCCGGCGTTCCCCGTGCGCTTGGGCAGGACCAGGAGGCTGTGCTGCACGCCCTGCACGCAGCAGGCCGCCGAGATAAAGCGCCCCCCTTCTATGGCCACCCTGCCGAACAAGTAAATGACGCCGTTCTGCTCGTGGGCATCGGTCCAGAAGAAAGGCACGTACTCGCCCCCGTCCTCGTCCTCACGCACCACCGCCTCCCACGTCACCTGCCCGGACCCCGCGGAAGGGCCAGCGGCCGCCACGCTGCTGATCGAGTAAGGGTCCTCCTCCTCCTCCCTCCCCGCATACTCCAGCCCCTCCATCTTGACGCCCACCACCGGGTCGATCGCCGCTGCAGCCTGAGAAGCGGCGCCCACGGGCGTCGGCATGGCTGCCTCGATGGCCTTCTTCTGCCGCTGGAAGCGAGATTTGGCTCGGACCGGCCCCGCCGTGCCCTGTTCTTCCACGAGCCTCGCCCCTTGACCCACCCCCTCCGACGCCGACTGCTCCTCCGCCCGTTCGCCCTCCATGTCCAGGCCTGGTCCCTCAGCCTGCAGGTCCCAGCCGTCGAGCTCCGGGCCGTCCCTCGCGCCGCCCAAGTCGCCGCCCTGGAAGGGTCGCGAGCCGGCCTTCTGCACCGGCAGACCTCCGGCTAACGTGTGCTGTGGCTTGTAGCTGAGACGCTTGGGTCCCGCGAGCGTGGGCAGAGGTCGGGCAATGGCTCGCACCCCTCCGCCCGTCACGGGGGTGGCGAGGGGCCGGCGCCTGGAGGTTGCGTAGTCTGCACTGGCCACCAGCTCGTTGAGTTGGGATTCGAGCTCCTGCTCGAACCCGTTGAGCTCCTTGTCCTTAGTTGTCCCCTTGCTTTTTTCAGCCCCAGGAAGGTCATCAATCTCGGAGGAGGACCTATTCGCCTTCCCCCCCGCGTTGGAGGCAGGCCCCACCGAAGCCCCGGCCCTTTGCACGTACTTGAACAAGCCTTCTTTGGCGCCAGCCCCGCCTCTACCGCTGCCTTCACTGAGCTGGCCCAGACGGCGGGCTTTTCGAAGGGCCTCCGCAGAAATGGTCGAGACTCCGCTTTTTTTGCGCGCCTCCTTCTCAGCCAAATTACGTTGAAGCTTCTCCTCCTCTCTCTCGTAGGCGTGCTCCTCGCCATCATCGTAGTAGCCCAAGCCTTCGTCGTCCACGACGAAGTCTTCACGCTGTCGACGCTTTCTCACGAGGTCCTCATACTGGTCTTCGTCCAGCACGTCGTAAACGTTGTCCTCCTCCTCGATGACCAGACTCTCCAGACGACTCTTCTTCCCTTCCCGCGCCGCCCTCAGATTTTCGCGGTCAACCTTCCGCTTCAAATCCGCTGCGGTCACCACCTTCTCGCGGCGAGGTCGTTCTGCCATTGCTGTATCGTTGAAAAAATATTTATACAGCCATAAATCAAAGCTTTGACTTGCTATCAGGCAGCTAAGAAGAGTTTGGGTTCGGAGGAAGAAGAAAGAAATAAAGAAAGGGAAAACTCATCCCCGTCGTACGGGGCGAGCAGCTAGTTAAGATATAAAGAGTGCCAATCACATAGCGCGCCACTTTCGCTTCGGGCCATTTTCACGGGGAAACGTGCCGGAGACTGTGTTGTTTCCATTCGTGCCAACTTTTTCCCTCGCTTTTTCCCGCGGTCACGTCGTCTCTGGCGAGCAGGCCGGCGTTGCCCGTTCCTAGAGCCCGAGCCGCTGGATCCGCCCCTGCCTAGCGTCCCAGCCTTCGTACTCTTAACGACGGACAGAGAGCCTCCCGATAACCTTTACGTGTATGACGATCCACTCATGACTCCCTCGCTCCTTATTTATGACAGCCGTTAAGCTGTCGCCGGTTCCCCTGAGCCTCCACGAGGAGCGAGGACGTCAGGACCGCGGCCCGCGGACGATATTGGGAATGCCCTCCTCCGGCCCATTCCCGGCCATCCCCGCCTTCGGTCGCCTAGTTTTGTCACAATTCGTCGTATTTCTCTTGGTTTTGGGATGTGTGGAGTATACGAAAGGGTCCCAGACGGTCGAGATGACTGCCGCGGACATATCATCGACTGGACACCTGGCTCAGGGCGATGCAACGTCCGTCATGAATGGACCCGGCGTCCCGACTTTCCGAGCTGGTGTACCGAGAAAAGGAATATCTACTGGCGTCGTGAGTGATGAAATAGTCGCAGGTGATGCGCATAATGAGCTGGATCTACCATATTTGGACGAAGCTGCCATTCTTTCCATTCAAGAGGATGCTTTCTTGGAGACACGGAAGCATCAAGAAACTAACCCCAATGAACAGCGGCCATACTACGCGGCATGTCCGTTTTATGACAAGCTTGTGAGTGCTTACTGGGGTTGTCGTTTCATGCAGGCGTCGCGCGCTATCTTAACTCAATATCCGGGCAATTTCTCCACCGTCTTCTCCTCGAAAATGCCCGCCAACCCGTCGGGGGACTGGCCCCAGGTTTTGACCGACCTTCGCCCGGATCCGCCTTTCGAAGTTCCAAAAGCTCTGATCGAGCACGAACGTGGAACTTTCTACTGGCTTTTCCGACACGTCAGCAATCTGTATAAGTATGCGTACCGGGTAGCAGACCTGGGGAAGGCCGCTCGGTTGCCTCCCGTGCCCCCCGGCTGGAGCGAACAGCGCTTGCTTTTTATTCAAGAAACGGATCCCAGCACTTTCTCAGCAGCTTTCGCGGATACGCCACTTGCAGAGACCATGATGCACTGGAGCCGCGAAGCGATGCTTGTGGTGATTCGAGGTACCATGTCTGCTGAGGAGTGGAGCTTTGATTTCCAGGTGAGCACCGGTAGTTGGCACGCCATACAATTCGGTATCACTAAGTCGATACGATTTCATTTCGCTGCTTTCAATCTATGAAGCTCAAGCCGATGCCTTAAAGTATGAGCCCCCTTTCCAACAGTACAACTTCGCAGAAGGCCAAGCACGCAATGACTTCCCCGGGCGCGTCCACCAAGGCATTTACCGTGCGTACACGCTGATCGTCCAGGACATCATGGCGGAAGTGGCACGCCTGCGACCGTCGCACGTGTTCGTCACGGGGCACAGCTTAGGCGGGGCCTTGTCCCATCTCATCGCTTACACCATTGCCGATCGATACCCAGAGATTACTGTGGATGCGGTGGCCTTCGCTAGCATCATGATGGCTGATGATGGCTTAATGACTGCGATTAGAGCCAAAGTGAACCTCCGAAACGTGTTTTACCTGGGCAGGGGCCAAGATGGCCACTTGTACCGTGTAGGCGACCTCATCCCGCAGGCGACTTGGTAAGTGAGAGATATGCATCAGAAATGATAATTGAGTCTCAAATGTGCTTGTGATCATCCACAATATCAATAACAGCGGGCCTTTTCATGGCTGTCCGAGTTTAGGCACTGGCGATTCATCTGCCAGATACAAGTACGCTATGATGGGGAGCTACGTTCCTTTTTATTCTGAAGACATGCCGAATACTTCCGCCTGGAAATTGGAGGAGAGCGTCTTTCCATTCGTTCCAGTTATGTTTTACGTCTCCACGCACTTGTGCAGTTACGCGTGCTGGCTTTCGACCGGCATCGACTCGGAAACACGGTGTTATTTCCCCAGACAAAGCATACCAAACAAAGACGAATTCCGAGACGAAGAAGTCTGTTGGATATATGATACAGTCATGCAGCAAATACTGTAAATTTACAAGGCATTCAAATCTCGCTCGTGGGTAGGCCAAAAGCTCGTGAGCGCCAACAAATCAATAGTGTATTGCGCGGTTCTTAAGATTGGCTGCAAAGGAATCTTGTGCTTCCGTTCTGTAGAAAGTCAGATAGAAAAGAGGCCGTCCATTTTTCATGTAACCTACGACATTTTGTATCGAAGCGGAGACGGGAAGTGTCTTAACTCAAAGGCTGGTGCCTGTGAAAAAGTCAGGAACGTAGACTCTATCGCACAGTGTTGTACGTGTCGCTCCGGTCGCCAACTTCTTGAAACATCTACACCTTGACATTTCTTGCATCTTACCCTGCGCCCACGTCTTGCATTCACCCGACTCTGAAGCCCTCTACTCCGAAAAATGATATGTTCTCTCTGTCCTTTGATGATTCAGAGGTCGACAGATTGCGTAGCGTGTGCTCCATTAAGTGAAGCAATGTCTTCTACATTCAGAACTTCCTACTCTTGGATTCTTCCCTCTCTTCAAATTTCTAAAGTTACTCTGCCTCATAAGATCAAAAGCTTGAATTTACGTCTATGTCTTTCAGATAAGGAGACACAGATTTTGCGGTAAAGAGGACGTGAATGAGGAGACATGTCCGTTCATGGCGTAGTCTACTTTTCCTGATTTCCCGTTGGTTTACCGCTTCTTCTTCTTTTATTTCAGATGGCTCCGGATTACAGCACCATTGGCCTCCTTTATACATGGTAAGTCATCGAGGGCTGAGGAGATATCGATGTCTTACTCTTGCTCTAAAAGTTTTGCATTATTATTGTAATTAACATGTTTCCAACATATATATTCACAAGTCGGTAATCCTGCAAGCACGACATCTATTCGTATCCTTCCATCACAATCCTTTCGACACACGCTACAATACAATTTATAGGCCAGACTTTTGGCTGATCCAAGTTATTGGGATTGGGGTCGAAGGAATACCCTTGGGGCCATCATGTGCGTCGTGTGGCCCATACTGGAAGGACTGCAATGGTTGGACTAGGTCGCGGCGGCCATGTTTCGCGTTGGTCGCGTTCCAGGATGGAACATGGTTGAAAGCAGGATGAAAGAGGAGAACTGATTGGGATAGGACGAGGAAAAAGGGAAAGATGGCACGGGAGTGGAGCATTGCTCCGCGGACTCCTCTGACGCGCCCTTGTCGGCCCGTCTGGTGCAGGAATCAGAGGCTGTAGAGCAGGGGGGAGTATGGAACCTCTCACTTGCCCGTTTTAACCCGCGTGGAGAAATGGCGAGCCTCCAGCGCCCCATGGACACGGTGTCGACCCTACGAAGAGGCGCGGCAGGGTCTACCCTCGCGAGGGGCTATCCGCCGTTGAGGGAGATGGATGTGGGCGACAACCAATGCCGATGTGGGCGATAACCAATTCCGAAGCGCCCTGTCAAAATTCGCCTAATCGCCATGACTGCACTATCCTCGCAGATGGAATGGGATGAGAAATGAGTAGAGAAGAGCGCCAAATTGCTGTTGCTTGCTCTGGGAGGAATGCATTGGGAATAGGGCAAGCGATGCTTTTAGTGCGGGGGCTGATGCGCCGCAAGGTAGTAGATTATGGCTTGACCGGTAGAAGGGGGGTCGAGGAAAGAGGGTTGGTTCGGAGCACGCGAGGATTAAGTGGTGTGGTAAAAAATGGTGAATGATGATAGATGATGTGTGCCCTGGTAAGGGTGATCCTGCGGAGCCACTACTGCCTGCTTGGCCTACCTATGGGTGGTGCCCTGCAGGCTCGAGGGGGACGGACGTGAAGTGCCATGTGGAGGTTTCCGAAGGGGGTCCTGTCCCCGCTTGACATCTTGTTGACTCAGCGCGACGGGTTAGGGGACGCGGGGCCAATAGGTCTTGCGTCAGCTCTGGCTGAGGACGTGCTGCCCGATCTCGAGCTCCGCTATACGGGTCTCATCACTTCTTAGACCATAATATTCCGACCTTTACCAAAGGTGGTTGATTTACACAGGGGTCTGCAAAGTTTAGGCTCCTTCAACTCAGCGCTGAATCTTGTGTGACCATGGAAGCAGCATTGGTATTGCTAGGTTTTTGTAATCGGAAAAGGGCCGTAAAGGTAGATGGAGAGTAGCACTGCCCTTGTCAGGGAAGATCCACACAGGTATCCTGGAGGAGCATGCGACATCGCTACTTGTACATGAATGTATTGGCGGTCGAAGAACTAGATTGTGTGCGGGCCGCCTTCAAGGAACGGTCTCCAGCCTTGGGCTGCTTTCTGTGAGTTAGTACTCGGAAGACAAGGCGTGTTACTACATGAACGCTGGCATGTAGGGAGTCTCTCAAGTGTTGATGGTGAAAATGAAGACGAGCTTGGAGCATAGGAGGGGGAGAAGGGCAGTGCTACAGTTTCCACCTGTAAAGCATCGTTTTCAAAGCAAAAATTGCATGACAGAGATGTATGGTGTCGCATTATGTCTCGATTATGGCTGCATTGAGGCAATTATCTTGCCAATGTGATCTATTCAAAATTATTCTCTTTGTTTCATTTATGTTGCGATCTTTGTTTGCCTCTCACCTCTCAGCGTAAGTGAAAACGACTGTTGTACTCCCGTTTTCTGTCGTCCATCTCCACGTCGGGCTGATCGAGCCACGGTGAGGCGGCTGTCGGGTAGGACAGACCGGCACGCTGACGCGCCGCAAGCAGCTGCACGGCCTTGCAGTGCTCCTCTCGTTCCCTCTCCAGGCGGCGTTGCCGAAGAAGGTGCAGCTCCGAAGAGGAGGAAGGTGTAGAAGACGCCTGTCCAGACACTTGAGGTCCATCGTCACCGCGGGAGCGAGCCAGTCGAGAGTCCTTCTTCTCTTTAACACCACAATTTTCGGGCTGCCTTTTCTCCTCTTTCGAGCTTCTCTTCTCCTTTTTTTTCTTCTCTCTCTTCTTCTCCTTCCACGCTTTCTTGGATTTCCTGTCCTTGGCCGCCGACTCCTTCTTGCCTCGGACCTGTCTCTTCTCTCTTCCCCCTGCCTCGCCTCTTCCACTGGCCTTCCTCTCGTCTCCAGAGGAAAGGGAGGACGAGGACAAGGAGGCCGAGGGGAAGGACACCTTGTCAACGTCAGGCTTCGCCCCTCGCCCCTCCTGCTTGCCTGCGGTGACGGCCATCCGAAGCGATTGATACGACGGACTGAAGCGGGAGGGGCGGCCCCCGGGGCTCGGTTGGGCTCGCGCGCTTCCCGGCGTCTTCAGGAAGGCGGACACGGGATCGGCCGAAAGCCTGTCTCGCTCCGACCGTCGCCGTCGCCGCTCCGCCTTCTCGTCCCTTCCCCCCTCGCCTTGCTTACCCCCTTCGTCAGGAGCGGAGGGGTCGCGAGGTCCCTGCCCCTGGCCCGCACGCTCGCCCTGCTCGTACCATTGCCGCGCCGGCTTCACGTCGTCGAAACCCCAGGGGGCCACGCCCTCCGCCCGCTTCTTCCGGAGTTCCTGTGCGGCACGCTCCCGCGCATAGTCCTTATTGCCCGCTTGCTTGGCTACGTGGGTAGGAAGGAGGGCAGACGTAACGGTCAGCGTGATGGCATGGCGGGGCCCAAGGGGCGCCTTCCTGCCCGCCCGCCGAGTCTCCCAGGCCCCCGCCTCCCACCTCCCTGTCCCCTTATGGCGAACCCCACCCACCTAAGTGTTCCGCCACTTGTCCGAAGAGGTGCACATGTCCTTGGTGGTTCGCGCCCTCCACGTAGCCGGACTTGGCAGCCGGGATGCACAGCCCCTCATTGTCCAGCCCTCGTGAAGCTCCTAGCGCTAAGGCGCCCACACACACCCCTCCCATCTCAGATGCCGAGGTCGCTCCCAAGTGCGAGACGTCAGCATCCTCTCCTTCGTCTCTCTGGCGCTTGCGAGCTCGTAACATCTCGAGCCGGTCCTGGCGGGCCACATCTCTGAGAGGGAAACAACATCGCGAACTCGCGTCATTTCCTCTTCCGATACGAGGCTCAACCATCTCCTGAGGAGATATGCTACGCCTTCCAGGACCACCAAGACACTCCTAATCCTAACAACTGCGCCATCAGCAAGCTCCCAATCAGCACGCACCTCTGCTTCTCCGCCTGCTTCGCTTCCTCCTCACGGTGCAAGCGCTCGTCCCGCAGCACGCGCTCCCGGTTGTCCTGGTTCCAAACATGCCAGGTCTTCTTGGGGAGGATGATCAGGCGTCCTGAGTATCGAGATGGAAAACGATTGAGGAGGAGATAAGAAAGGGACCGACCGGGCCTGGAGGCCATACAAAATGTGAAGCGAAGCGTTCGGATTGAGTGCTTCATAAATTGAAGCTATTTCTTCATCACGGCCACGAGTCACACCCTCCCCCCTCAAAACCTCGCCCAATTCTACTTATCATAGGGCGAAGAGATCTCTCTGTGTCTTCAAAAGACGAAGCTCGTCAGAAATCGCACACCCGAGGCGTACTTCTCTTTAACTCGTGCATCTGATTTTTGTGTCTGGCGGATAATTCAGAAAGCGAGTCTGTGGATGAAGCTAAATGTTGTCGGAAACGGGTTCTGCCACGGTTAAATTTGTGATGATCAGGTACATAACACGGTCAATTCCTTTGCTTTGCGTTCAGCCTGTACTAGTACACGGCGACCACCTTAAAACCCTAAACAAACACAGGAGCCGAATTTTGGCAAAACTTTTTGGCAATAGCCTAAACCTTCCGCCGCCTTCTTGAACGTTTGTATGAATTCTTTTCTTTTTTTGCTTGCGTGAATGCTCGTCAACTTGGCGGGGTATGTGGCTATCGCGCCCGGGCGGAGAGAGGAGGTGATATAAACCCCCGGCTCAAACCCTGCATGTTTACTTCCGTGGCAGAAGAGCCAATTTCACGATGCGATGACTTCAAAAATATTACACAGAATATGCATTTCGCGGTTGCCGCTGACCCTGTGGCAGTCAAGTCTCCGCCCAGGCACCTCGGGATGGGAAGGAGAGCTACCCCACATCTCAACCAGAGGACAGTGCGTATAATAGGTGGATCAAGCGTCCGTTTTCAAGACTATTCTTTATCCGTGATCCGAAGTCGCCGTAGCATACTATACACACTTTCAGCTTGTCTCAAGATGTTGACGTGATTCATCGATACCCTTTTCTCCTTTTCCTGACGAATATTGTTACCATGCTCTTTTGTTCTTTTTTTAACATATGAATTTGTGATTAACTTCCTTGAATTCGTTTGAATTGCGCTAAAAAAATGTTTCCTTCTTCAAAATTTATAGCCAATTATGTATATATATATATATATATATATATT
>NW_005803805.1:0-230 GCF_000240725.1 Microchloropsis gaditana
GACGGAAGGGGGTGGTGGGGGAGGAGGAGGAGGAGGAGGAGGAGGAGGCAAGGTCTGCGTCGGCAATTCGGAGGGCCATCAACCAGAACGGGTACGGACGGTTCGCCGCCAGGCGCAGGGCAGCTTCGAGGAGGGCTGCTGAGTCCCTGCCTCCTTCTAAAGAATCCAGAAGCCGCTCCGCCAATGAAAAATTCCTTTCCATTTCTTTCCCATCGCCTTCTCCTTCGCTG
>NW_005803805.1:240-26023 GCF_000240725.1 Microchloropsis gaditana
TTGATGCGAATAAGCCCCGCGACTCGCTGGCCTCTCCCCCTCCCGATACCCTCGCAGACGCTCCACTGGCATGTCCGAGCCCAGCAAGGCATAATCCACCCTCCCTTTCGCATTTCTCTCAGAACCCTGCCCTTGTTTGGAAGCCACAGACGCCGGCTGGTACCGAGGTGGCACGCCGGGTTGTCGACGCACCGCCTGGTCCCCGGCATGAGGCAAGCCGGTGCGGTCGCGCGAGGAGATCACCAGGGGGGGCAATCCGGTCGGCCGGGACGCAAGGGGCTTCACTCTCTCTTTCAGCGCCTCCAGCTCCTCCACCGAGTAGCGTATCTTGCCAAAACGACCCTTTGGGGGCACTCGCTTCTCCTGTCCGCCGTGTCGGGACCGGAGTCGACTAGGTGAGGCCGCAACTGGGGGTTGCAAACTGCCCGCACGCTCATCGTCCAGCATGGCCTTCCCACCCTCCTCACTGGCTTGTATTCCCCCATCTTTGGGTCCTCCGCCCAATTTGAGCATAGCCATGAGTTGCTGGGACGCTTTCAAGTCTGTTGAGGCCAGGGAAAGGGAAGGAGAAGCCAACCGGCTCGAAGAGTCCTCCTGCCATGACGCAGGCGCCTGGTCACGTCCTGATGTTGCCCCCTCCCCGGCCACGCCGCGCACCGCCCTCGGCATCACCTGCGGAATTTATCTACTGCATAACCTGCCTGGTCCACAGAAGTAGAGGCAAAGGGAGGGGTGGGGTCGTGGAACGTGTAGTGAGACGTGAAAGGCCTACATCAAAGAAGTGTATATAGAAGACGCTTGACAGCGCATGGCAGTGACGAGGGATAATTCGCGACGTGGATATTTGAACTATACGCATGCGAGTGGGTATCATCACCTCACACAAGGCGTTTCTCTTTTCAATTGTATCACTGCAACCTGCTGTCGCTGCTAGAACGCAGAAAAGGAAAAACTAGCTGGAGGCGTACTATGTAGTACGTGAGAAGGCTCCGCGAGTCTAAAATGCAGAACCTGTGTGGACATGACCGCAACGCATTCTATCCCCCTGAGCCCAACATCGCGGCGTCGACCAAACACGAAAGCGCGTTACATGGCCTTTGGGTGCGCTCTTTCGCGTGACGCTCCTCGATGTTCCTTTGACAGAAAAACGCTTACTCGCTTGTCGCCAGACGCATGTAAGAACGTAGGGCCTGTGTGGTTCCTGTTCGACCGCTGCCACGCCCCATATTGCGACCACAGTCCACTCACACATTGCCGCATACGGTCCATCAACCTCGTCATATGTCTCTAGGTTTTGCTGACATTGGGTTCGTCGTCCTAAATTCTCGCTTTGATAGTTTCAAGGTGCAACGGAACGGTTCGCACGGGAAATAGCACCCTTCTTCGCAACTCCTCCCATCAAATATTAGGCACCTAAAATTGAGCCATGGGAGACAGTTGGGAGGATCAACAAGGAAAAGGTGTTCCTAAGCTCAATGTTGCCGCGAAACCATTTGTTTTCAACCCAAATGCCCGTTCCTTCACGCCGGGGGGGGCGGCCAGCGTGAAGACAGAGGAGGTGACAGCCAAGATGGCCGCAGCCACAATCCAAGAGCCAGCTCCAAGCAACAATGCTGTGGATAAAAACAGCAATAATGACGACGAAAATGATCCCCTCTGGCAAGCGGTGTACAAAATGGCGGGCGGGGACCGGGAGAAGACGGAAAAGATGTTGGAAGATCCTGACTCGCTCATGCAGTACCCCGAGATACGCGCATTGCTGGGAGGAGGCGAGACGGGCAGCGAAGAGAAGGTGGGTGGTACAGCGGAACCTGTGGATACCAAGCCAATCGAGAAGGACGAGCCTCCCCGCGCTCCGGCGCCCAGCACGGGCGGCGCCAGCGGGAAGGCCGCCATTGCCCCAGCTCCCACGGTCGTGGAGGACTCGGGGAACGGCGGGGAGGGAGACGTCCAAGACGAGGACCCACGGGAGCATTTGAACCTGGTTTTTATCGGGCACGTCGACGCCGGCAAGTCGACCATGTCGGGGCAATTGCTGTACTTGACCGGGCAGGTGGACAAGCGGACCATCGAGCGCTTCGAAAAGGAGGCGAAGCAATTGAACCGGGAGAGTTGGTTCCTGGCCTTCATCATGGACACGAACGAGGAAGAACGTGCCAAAGGGAAGACGGTGGAGGTGGGGCGGGCGCACTTCGAGACGGACACGAAGCGCTACACCATCATGGACGCCCCCGGGCACAAGAATTATGTCCCCAACATGATCGCCGGGGCGGTGCAGGCAGACGTGGGCATCCTCGTGATCTCGGCGCGACGGGGGGAGTTCGAGACGGGCTTCGAGCGCGGGGGCCAGACACGGGAGCACGCCTTGCTGGCCAAGACCCTGGGGGTGCGGTACCTGGTGGTGGTGATCAACAAGATGGACGACACGACGGTCCAGTGGTCGAAGGAGCGCTTCGACGAGTGCGTGTCCAAGCTCAAACCTTTCCTCAAGTCCTGCGGGTACGCGCCCAAGAAAGACGTCAAGTTCATCCCCGTCTCGGGCCTGACGGGCGATAATCTCCAGAAGCCGGTCGCTGCCAGCACCTGTCCCTGGTGGGAGGGCCTCTACCAAAGCGGCGAGCACAACACCGCCGAGCCCACCTTGATCTCCTGCCTGGACGCTCTGCACATCGACGGGCGGGACTCCACCGCCTTGCTGCGGATCCCGGTGTTGGATCGGTACCATGACCGAGGGACGATCGCCCTGGGGAAAGTGGAGAGCGGGAGCGTCCGAGTGGGCCAGAAGGTGACAGTGATGCCCATGAAAACTCAGTTCGAAGTCCAAGGGATCACGATCAACGACCTCCCTGTCCGGTCCGCCAAGCCGGGCGAAAACGTGAAGGTGAAGCTGGGGGGCGCGGGCGTGGAGGACGTCCAGAAAGGCTTCGTGCTGTGCACAGCGGGCAAGCCCTGCCACGCGGCCACGCGCTTCGAGTGTCAGTTGGCCTTGGTGGATTTGCTGGAACATCGGCCCATATTTTCTCCCGGGTACAATTGTGTGGTGCATTTGCACACGGCCGAAGAGGAAGTAACGGTCGTGGAGCTGTTGAGCATCGAGAGCCGCAAGCCGGAGGAAGTGAAGCGGCGTCCTCGTTTCGCCAGGCAGGGCAACGTGATCACTGCCAACCTCAGGACAGCCAGAAAAGTCTGCTGCGAGGCCTTCAAGGAGGTGCCTCAGTTGGGAAGGCTGACGTTGCGAGACGAGGGGAAGACCATCGCGATCGGGAAGATACTAAAGGTGCTGCCCACGACCCGAAATTGAGGACGAGCCAGTTCAGTGTGCGCATGAAAAGGCGTGGGCAAGGGGATGATTCGGTAGAGTAGCGATGGGAGGCCTAAATGGAATAGACAGACAACAACAACAAAACAAAACGAGGAAGAAAAGCCCCACTTCACATGCTCGATAAGCACGGTATTCACTCCACGTTCCCGTAGCAAGCAAGCAAGTGACGGCCAAAATGTCGCCTATAAAAGAAAACCTTCCAAGATGCCCAGCCATTGGTGCTCTCTTACTTGCATCGCTGCCTGGGGCTTTTCTGACTTTAATGGTTTTGGTCCCCCTTCGTCCATCCGATTTGAGTCTATGATTCCTATGCCCTTCTTTGTCCCTGACTGGCAGTCTTCGTGCCGGAAAATCCTGTCACCGTATCTACTTAGGTACCCACAAACTCATCCAGTCCATCTTCCAGGCCTCCCCCTTCCAACGTCGGCCGCGGTGGCACCACCACGTTCAGCCAGGAGCCAGTCTCATTTTTCTCAACCCCAACGGCAGCGTCCCCGCCCATCAAGCCGCCGAACTCCTCCAAATCTAGGTCTCCTTGGCAAAGAAACCAGATCACGCCCGTGATCACGACCAAAATCTTGAGCATGCGCACGCCATCTTTTCCCGTCAAACCTTCCAAGCTGGCTCGAAGAACGTGCGGTGCGAAGATAAAGGTCATCAGACGGTCCCACACGGTAGCGCAGGCAATGTCTCCCGCCAAAAGCAGGAGGACCAAATTCCGGAAGCCGGGAGTGGGGAAAGGAACAAGCTGGAGAAATTTGTTCAGTTGCGGCATGCTTTCGGAGGCCAGCAAGAAAGTCAGGACAAATGTGCTTGCCAGCGAATAGAGCAGAGGACTGTTGTCCCCCAGGCCGCTCATAAAGGGAGGGCCTTTCAGGTTCACGACGAAGACGCTCACTTGCTGGACGGCGGAGACCAGAAAGACCACCGAGTTGATAATGTTGGCCTTAAACTCCCCTTCCACCTCAATCTTGAAATCGGGCGGGAGGTGCTTCTTGCTCTCCCGTACCGCCAGCATCATACATATCAGGTGCAGGGCGAACTGGCCCAAAATGGAGAAAAACAAGGCGGGGTGGAAGATCGAATTGAATGGCCGCACACTGGACAGACGCTCCAAGGGTTTGGCGCGGGACACGGTCACAAAGGAGATGGACATGAGAATACCCAAGGCCGTCATCTGATAGTCTCCGTACTTGACTCCATCCAAGTGGAGCACCGAGAGGGAGTAAGAGGAGATCAAGCAGGTCAGAGCCAGGATTTGGTACATCTGAATGGTGGTGACGAGCGTGCACCGGCCTTGCCGGATAATGTCGACGGTGCCACGGATCGAGGGCATCTTGGAAGTAAACGGCGCCGCGACCGAGGCATCGCCCACCTTGACCATGGGCAGCTCCCCACCACCTTCCCCTGTGTCCATTTCCTCCATCATTGCCGCCATTTTTGCTGCCGACGCGGTCAGCGTGCTGTCAGCAGCCATTTTGGCTCGCTTTTCCTTGGCGGTAGCCGCCTCTTTCTGATACACCGACATCAAGGCGCGCACCATGGCAAAGCTCTCCCCCTTGGCCGTCCGCTCCTCCATTTCTTTCCGAAGTTCTTCCTGCTTGGCCAACAGCATCTCCCGCCGCTCTTTCTCTTGCTGGGCCCGGAGCTCTTGGGGGGTCTTGGGTTGTCCCTTGCGCCCACCCGCGGCGACCACGCCCGCCGCTGCCTCGCGTGCGTTCTTTGCGTCGTGCTCTTTCGCCGCCCGGCGTTGCACTGCGGCTTGGTAGAGCCGGATCAGCTCCGCCTTCTCCACCACCTGCGGGTGATCCTCGGGAGCCACACCCAAGGCGCGAAGCTTCTTCTTGATTTCTGAGGGTTTCATCCGCTGCAGTTCCTCCAGTTGGGCCTTCGTCATGATGGCCGTCAGAGAGGAAGTGGAAGGGGTAGCCCCTGTGGAGTCGTTGGCAGCGCCTGTACCACGGTCCACATTCAGGTCTCCAAAGCCGGAGAGGAGGGCGACGCCTACGTCCGCTTGTTTCAGCGCCCCCACGTCGTTCGCGCCGTCTCCACACATCATGCACACCCGGCCCTCCGCCTTCAGCGAGGTGATCACGGCCTCCTTCTCGTCGGGCGTCATTCGCGCAAACACCACGAAATGCTCCAGGTGCCGACGGAGGGCGGGGTGGACCTTGCTGGCCACCGCCAAGGGCATTCCGGCGGTGCATAAATCGTAATCTCGCGCCAGAAGTGGTACTTTTTCAGGGTCAAAGGCTACGTCCACCTCTTTTCCAGTCTCGTAACTCTCCCAAAAAATCCTGGGCGGCCCCGGATTTTTCTCGTGCCCGCCCTCCTCTCCCTCCCCCTGCACCCCAAGGATCAACATTCCTTTCCTCCCCGCACGACATATCCCCACTTGTTTCGCCACATGCACCGCCGTGAGCAGAGCATCCCCCGTCACCATGGCGACCGCGTGCTTCCCTTCCTTCAGCTGGGCCACCACCGCCGCCGTGTCTCTCCGTACCCGGCAGGTAAACGCCACAAAGCCCGCGAATAGCAGGTCCGACTCGGCGGCCTGCCGGCTGCTCACCACACGGTCTACCTCTTCCACCGTGCCTTCCACGACTTTGTAGGCCAAGGCTAGGACCCGCATCCCTTCTTTCGCCAAGTGCGCGGCCGTTTGATGGTAGCGGGTCAGGGGCAGCGAGGCGGCCGCCGCCGGAGCCAGGAGCTTGGCGATGGCTTCCGGAGAACCCTTCACCAAGACCAGTGCCTTGGGGGCGCCCTGACCACTGACGGCCGTCCCGGATGCCGGGAGGCCTGCCCGCACCACCACGGACATGCGTTGCAACTTGCTGGAGAAATGGTGGCGGGCGACAATATGCAGGCACCCCGCCGGCCCAAAGCCTTCGACATGGAAAGCCCGAGGGCCCCGCGCCGCCGTTTGCGCGGGCAGGGGGCGACATTCCGTCACCATGCCCGCGCTACTCCCACCGTCTCTCCCCGGCCTCCCGCCCTTCCTTTCCTGGACGCGGGATCGTTCCACAATCTCCCACTTGATCTCCTTCAGGGCGGCAGCCTCGATCGGATCGCCCGCCACTTTCCCGTCCACGAGCACCAGGGCATGGCAGGCGCCCAATACCACCGTGGCCGCCGCCCCTGCCTCCTGCATGCCCGTCAGACCCAAGGCTTCCGTTTCCCTCCCTCCGTCCCGCCCGCTTTCGCTTCCCCGCCGGCCCATATCCGTGACCCCCACCGCCACCAGCTCGTCCGTGGTTAGGGTCCCCGTCTTGTCGAAGAGGCAGACATCCACTTTCCCAGCCGCGGGGACGCGGAAGGGCTCCGTGCAAAAGATCTGCATCTTGATCAGGGTCAGTAGGGCGGAGTTCACGGCCAGGGCCATCTGCATGGGGAGCTCGGGGGGGATGACGCTGGTGACGATGAGCACGCAGTGGAGGAGAAGCTGGTACTTGGACTTGTCCCCGCGCTCCATCCCTTTCTTCAGCACGTAGCCAGAGGCAGCGATGGCGAAAAGGAGGAGGAGGAGGAGGAGGAGCGCGGTGTCCCGGGTGTCCGTGCGGACGCCCTCCGTGCTCCCCTCGATCATGCGCACCAGTTTCCCCTGGGAGGAGCTGAAACCCGTACGGAGGGCGTAGCACACACAGCCGTGGTCCGGCGGGGGTGGGATGCCCTCCTCGTCCATAGACACGCTTTCTCCATTCTCCCCTTCCTCGCTTCCCCCATCCTTCTCTTGCCCCTCCGTCGCATGTGGGCCGTGGAGAGAAGCTTCCCCTTCCTCGGCACGTTCCTCGTCGTCCAGCACCTCGACCGTGTTGCTCCCGCCCCCGGCACTCACTTGCAACAGACGCGTGCCCCCAAACATGACGTGCACCTTCCCCGTCCCGCTCTTGATGTCCAGAACCTCCCCGCCCTCCCCCTCTCCCTTGGCCAGGGCCTCCTTCATCTGGGGGATGCTCTCGCCTGTCAGGGTCGCCTCGTTCACTACGGTCGAGCCCTGGAGGAGGAGGCAATCGCAGGGCACAATGCCGTCGTTCTCCGGGGTCTTAAGCAACGAAAACACATCCCCAGGGACCAGCTCCGTGGTCCGAGTCACTTCCCAGCGTCGGTTTCGAAACACCAGCACGTCCAGTACTTTGTTGTCCATACCCTTGAGCACGTTCAGGTTCTTGATCCGTTGCATCACCACGCTGGCCTCAAAGGAGAATATCATGAAGAGGGTGAAGACGCTGTACTGCCAGTAAGAATCCAGGCACCAGAGGATGACGCAGAAGAGCTGAAAAACCGTGAAGGGGCTCAGCAACTGCTGCTTGTACAAATCCATGAAGGCGGGCAGGGTGATCTCGAATAGGTTCTTCCCAAAGCGTTCCTGCGCGTCCATCACCTCCCCGTCCGTTGCAAAGCCTCGCCATTTCCCAAAGAAGGCCAGGGGCCAGTCTACCTTGCACCGAATCTTCTGGAAGGTCTCCTTCTCTGGGATATACAGGTACCGCCGACGCTCCAATAGAAACCAGGTGCCCAACCCCCCCCTCTCGAGCGGGAGCAGCTGCTTCTTCCCACGGAAGGCACGGGGGACGATCCTCAAGTGCGTGGCCTCCGAGACGTTCCTCACAGGCCGGTACCGGACCCAGCACTTTATATCCACCACCCACACTTGCAAGAGGAGGATCAGGGCGTGCAAGGTGGCGACCGAGCCCAGGGCGAACAGCGGCCAAAACCCAGGGAGGTACGGGGAAGGGAGGTAGTAGTCCGGGACCGCTGGCTCGTTGTTCGCTTCCCCCATCCCCCAAAAAGAGAACGGGGCCTCCTTCTCCGCGGCTGACGGGTCCACGGGCGCCTTCAAGAGGAACGCAGAGGCGGAGGCACGGAGATGCTCCACCGTGTGAGGCAAACTGGCGCCCTCACTGTCGGCCTTGGCCAAGGCCTGCTGGTACGGGTCACCCATAGTCGTATAGCACTGTGTAAGGGTGGGTCCGGGAGGTTATGTGGACAGAGTGGCGTTAGTCATGTCAAGAGGAGAGGCGCCTGCTTCGCGTGGCGGTCGCGGACCGTCAGGCGCGTACGACCATGAAACGGGTCGTGAATCCGAGCGCACAAAAGCTACGAAAGGGGACTGAGATCACGGAGACTCATGCCGAAGGGAAAGCTCAGACAAGTTAGGGAGCTACAGGAATCTAGGAAGGACGTACCCAGTGGAAAACGACTGCGTACAGCACCATGAACGGCAAATGTTCCCATGATATTAAGCCACCGAAGAGACCACCGATATTTTGGTACAATTGTAACGAAAGAATGCGCTTTCCTGTCCATTTCGGTTGGTTGTGGGGACGGGCCATGTTGCGGCTCGATGGAACTGAATCGCGAACTCGATGTACTAATGCCTCAAAGTATCTCGAAGCACCTAGGCGGAAAGATTCCAAGCACGAGAAGAAAGACCTGGAAACAGGTGAATGGATGTCCCTGTGCCTGTCAAGGGTGCATGTGTGTATTTGTGTGTTTGTCAAACGGCCTTCTTGACTGGAGCATGCCCGAGGAAGACGAAGGCGACAGGAACACGTTTGCCCTCACTTGGAGCGCTGATGAGCCGATGGTCTTAACCCACACTGTGCTAACGACACGACCACTGTGGCGCCACTTTTCCCCCCGAATGCACCTCTCTTGAAACACGTGGTGGCGGGCGAAAAGAGGTTGCCATTTTTATGTTTTGGGTTCCATTTGATTTCACTCGCCGTCGTTCGCGAGGCGTAGGGCGCCTGTTTCTTCCTAGGCGGGAGGTTTGTCACGCATTGGGATTGCAAGGAGCGGCATGAACCTTTTGAGCCTTAGAAGCGATGCCGTTCATTGATAAATATGGACGAAAATGCCTAAGAACACGCCGATGGAGGCCGTATATTGTCATGGTTGAGATGGAGACGTCGAAGGGCTTGAACGGAATGGGCGTTGCGAGATGCTCGATTAAAAGCATGCCATGCTTTATTTTCTTTTCGATTTGTCCAAAGAAAGACTGCGCAGGCCATGAAAAAACATCACCAATTTACAATTAATTGTGTGATCCAGACCCTTCTAGATTTTCAAGGAGAAGACATTATTTTTCCTGTTTGTCCCCTTTCAAGAGCCTCTATGTGGCCTTCATACCGGACCCGACGCTTGCTTATTGCTTGCTTAATCAGCGTCGCAAAACGTACCCATAGAGAGAAGAAGTTATAATCGAAAACTGTACAGACCAAAGAATGGACAAAGTCGAGGGATCGTGAGTGTGAGCAGGCCTTCCACCCACGCGTCGCGGAGGCCATCCACTCACTGTGTGAGACCTTGTCGACCATACGCTCCAATTCAGGAAACCGTACCGACAGGACGCACGGGTACCTCGCCCCGCCCCCTACTTTCTCCTTCAACTCTACTGAAACTGCCCAGAGCTATCCCACCGACTCGTGCTGAAGGCGTAGCATATGGTCAGAATCCATACGCTGGTAAAAATCCGTCCCACGTAGGCCTCCCGAGGCGTCCATTGATCGTTACCTAGAATAAGCCGGAAGGCGTTGTATGCAATTTGTATCACTTCGGCCAGGCCGTTCAAGCTCAAGATGGCCTTTAGCCGGGTCTTGCTCCGAGAATTGCGCGAAAACGATTGCATGAGGGAGAGGAGGACGCCGGCCAAGTTCGCACAAAGCAGACCCACGACAGGCAGCGTGACCAAGAGACGCCTGAAAATCCCCGATATCTGGTCCGCGAGCTCGTACAAATGTGTAGAACGGGCCGTCAAGATCATGAAAAGAATGCACACACCCGAGTTACCAACCGTGCGCATGATCCGGGGGTACAATATTTCGTGCCGGGCCCCTCCTTCTGGGGAGGGAGGGTTGACCGAATAGTATCTTTGATAGCTGTAAGCCGTGCTCGAGGGTCCCCATGGCCGGGTGACCACATGCTGTTCCCGGTACATCGCCGTCTCTTGGGGGGGGCGCTCCTGCGGCTGTTGTTGGTCGTCCTTGCGCTGAGACGGGGGTGCTCGAGGGCTTGATTGCTGAGAAGGAGGGGGAGGGACGAAACTAGAGCCACCCCTGACGAGAAAGTGTGGAAGTTGTGCCTGTCTCGGGAAAGGAAGTGGAAGGAGAAGAGCACTCGTAGCATGAGGAAAAGCGGAATATGGCAGATATTTTCCCGCCCGTCTTCTGCCACGTGACCCGCCTGTCAGTCGTCGAAAGATTAAACAAAAAAAAGTAAATCTCCTTCGTTCCGCTTCGTTCTCTCTTTTCGTGCCACCTACCTTGGGTGAGACCACGTGCAGCTTGCTGGACTGCCCTTTCTCGACATAGTCTGCACTCCCGAGTCCAGAGCTAGCCCCCGCGGTAAAGGCTGCGGCGAGGAGAAGAAAAGATTTCTGGTACGGGTTCATATGTCTACCACGTTTCAGACCGCGGGAGACTCCCGTTTTCATTCCCGCAGGTGGCTCGACTTGCGTTCTTCCAGGTGGCCTTGTCCCTCAGAACGGAGCAAGGTACCGTGGTCCTTCAAGGGGGGGAGAAGAGGGTCAACTGTAAAACGCCACGCCAACCCAGCACCATTGAACGCGTCACACCATCCATGCATGAATGACCACCAACACAATAGCTTCCATCGTCATCACATTTGATCGAGATGGCAATGCGGGCCTCTTGGGAGCATGGAGGAGGAGGCAGGTCTCTCCCTCCTCCGAGTCGCTCGCTTTTTCTCGTCGCGTCGAGGAGGTTCGTGCCCTTAAAATGCCCTCTTGACTGGACAGGCATACGCTTTTGTGTACCAGGCTTCCGTGACCATATGACAAGAACACGATGAACAAAATACGCCTGGAAAAACTACCTCGGTCTCGATGCATGGCCTACATAAAAACACTTTCTCCTGCCCCCTGCTACTCCCAGGGGATACTTGTTCTTCATGTCGCTCCCGTCGTTGGCATACCCCTCTTTATGTCCCGAAAAATGAAAGGGTTTTCGTGGTGAATACACTATACAAACTGCTTTCTATAGCCCCTTGTATGTGTGCTTGTATTTGCTCGTCACCCTGTTGTCATGGCTGTTGCATGAGTCACGGTACTTATCCTCGTACCAAACCCCGCCCATTAATCCCCACCCTCATTTCGCACAGGATGTTGGAGTCCATTAATGAGTTTTTCAAGCCCTTTGTGGCTGAACATAGTGTCGCTGTCGCGGTACGTAATGCTCTCGTTACTTCCTTTTTTTCTTTTCAAATTTGGGCTCCTCGAGCCGGCGAGTTTCGAGATTCCTGCCAGACTGTTCTAAACTGAGCACGCCTAGATGGCACGTAATGTAATTGCTTCTTTGAAGCCAGAGGGATGTTCATGTTTTTCTGTGCAGCTAGTGTCGCTTCGAAAGTCGAAACGTCTGAAAGAATGAGACTCAATGCCTGCCTCTCCACCTGCAGGTAACCTTAAGCGTCATTGGCTTGACAGTGGTGGTCCTCCGCGTCCGGCGTGTGAACCTTCGACGGGTAGGCGGGGGTCCTTAGATTTACCTTGAGAGTATGTTCTAAAAGGAGGGAGCAATACAGTGTTTCGCGTGAAGTTTACCTGAAAATATCTCCTCATGTTTGCTCTTCTTAATTTGTCCCTTAGGATGGGATGGACTACAAGGGAACGGCAGCAGACGTGCTCAAAATCATGAAAAATAGCGATTTTGAGGCCCACAAGGACAAGGTATGTAGAGGATTCGTAGGGCCTGGGAATGGTGCGCGGGAAGGGCTTAGCAGAGAAAGGAGGGGGCTGGCTGGGAGCAAGGGCTGCCTTGAGAGAAGAGGCCATGAGCCAGTGCCACAAATCATCGCTGCCACGCTCCATTTATTATACGATCCCATTTCGTTATTAATTCACGCCCTGTGCCTCTTCTTCTCATCAGGATGTCCACTCTTCGGTGAGCGAATACGCCTCTCTGTTCACGGGCGCGCGGGCCTCCGTTGGCCGAATCTCCACGGACGCGAGCATCAAAACTCGACAGGCCAATTACCAGAAGCTGGTCACCAACTTCTACGACCTGGTCACGGACTTTTACGAGTATGGATGGGGACAGTCCTTCCATTTCGGACCGCGATGGCAGGGGGAAAGCTTCGTGGAGTCGATCAAGAGGGCCGAGTACCACCTATGCTCCCGCCTGGGCTTAAAGCCGGGTATGCGTGTGCTGGACATGGGCTGTGGCGTGGGGGGCCCCATGCGGAACATGGCCATTTTTTCGGGCGCCAAGATCGACGGCATCACCATCAACGAATATCAAGTTAACATCGGAAACAAGTACAATGCCCAGAGGGGCCTGGCCGACCAGTGCCAGGCCCGTCAGGGAGACTTCCAGAACCTTCCATGGCCCGCGGACACTTTTGACGCCGCTTTTGCCGTGGAAGCTACCTGTCATTCTCCCGACAAACGTCGGTGCTTTTCGGAGGCGTTTCGGGTCTTGAAGCCGGGGGGCCTCTTTGGTAATTACGAATGGATCGTCACGGACAAATTCGACGCCAGCAACCCCGAACATACCCGGATCAAAGAGGGGATCGAGGTGGGGAACGGTCTTCCTACATTAGCAACGGCAGAGCAAGTCTTGGCGGCCGTGCGTGCGGCGGGTTTCGAAGTTCTGGATGCCTACGATGCCAACGCCGACGTGCACTCCCCCCATCAAATTCCGTGGTACGAGCCCTTGACGGGCAAGTTATCATGGAGCGGCTTCCGCATGACCTGGTTGGGCCGGATCATGACGCATGCCTTTGTCACCGTATTGGAAGCGGCTCGGATCGCGCCCACGGGGACGGGGAAAATCAGCGGAATCCTGAACGCAACGGCGATCGATCTGGTGGAGGGAGGGAAGGCGGAAATTTTCACGCCCAGCTTCTTTTTTGTGGCCCGTAAACCGGACCTGTGACTGCATGAAGAGGGAAGAGATACGAAAGGGCCGCGGGTAGGGGCGCGATGACGGTGCGAGGACGGGAGGATAAGATGAGGGCGAGGTGGATAGGTGAGATGACGGGGGAGGGTTAGTCAGCGGCCGAGGAAAGCGGCGTAAAGCAGAGAGGAGCTGGGTTTTTATTGACAAATAATAGGTAAAGCTCTGACAAGGACAAGGACGCTTGGGGGGGGCAGACGGGTTCGAGAGGGTCCATGGGGAGGGACAGGAGGAGCGGCGGGAGGTGGTAGTGGTGGTCGTGGTGGCAAATGTCTCCCTGCGCTCTGCAAGCACTCGAGGGGTTTCAGTTCAACCACCCTTTGACAGGAACACACACATTGAACGGTGCGAACCACCAGCGGCTTCAGGTCAACTTTTCTTTGCGGGTGCATGGTGGCCTCCACCCTGCGAACGAAACATTTTCCACTTCCATTCCACCCGGGCATGTCGCAGTCACCCCATTTCTACCTCCTCTTGCCCAACCTTTCCCTGAAAGTGCAACCACTTCATCCCAACACGGAAACTTTCGATGAGATAGCTTTTCAGTGGCCCCCTACCCCCCCAAACCCCTCTATTCTACTCCTTCTTTAGACTCTTCCCCTCCCTGTCCCCTTTCTGTGGCTTGCTGTACAGCAACGCCACCCCAAAGACGAGAAAACCTGCCATCATGGAAAAAGCTGACGCGTAGTAGGGGAAGGCCGAAAAAATGAAGCGCTCATACTCATCGTGGTGGAACGGACGCACCGAAACCTGTGTGTTCACAGCCAGGACGCTCAACCCGGGCCGTCGGTATAGGATTCGGAATTTGAAGATCCCGTAGTTGTCGGGGACCTTGAAAAGTTTCCAGAACCTTCCAGTCTCCGGGACACACTCCAGGAAAGTGCGGATGTGAGGGTCGAGCATGACAAACTCCAGCTGCACATCCGAGGCCTGGTAAGGAACCCAACCACCTCGATCGGCGTCGTACTCCTCAATCACGAGCGAGTAAATGATGTCGTCCTTGATGCGGTAGACCAAGGATTGCCGGTTCAATTCCGGGTCCGGAAATAGCGAGAAGGGCAGGTCGGGCTTTTCTTTGGTGGCAAGCAAGTGCTCGGGATTGCTCCTGGTGGGATAAAGGGGGGAAGGGAGGGATGGAGGTAGGGGAGGAGATTTGATTTTGAGATGAAAAGTTGACATCAGGAAAGTCATCGAGACTTCAAGATGAGCCATGATTGGCGAGTTGGTATTTAGAGGGCAACGAACAGAATGCCCAGTGCCGTTTAACCTTGTCCCCTTCTCCCCTTTTTCCAATTCCATCACCCACCCGTCCGCCCGATGATGCGTCACATTGCTCGCCCGCAAGATGCCTCGTTCTCCGAATGCCCATTTGCTCATCTCCAAAGCCACCAGCTCATTCCCCGCCAGCTGCCCGGTGGTGTCCAACCTATGTTGAAAGTATGCGTCGCTGAAAAAATCCAAACTTCCCGAGATGGTGGCCCGGGCATTGTTCCGACCTTGGACACCAGAGATAAGTCCCAGCGTTGTGCCTGCGTTGGTGAGACGCGCGCTGGCCAGAGACGGGGCGGGGATCTCTTTGAGGGGAGCGGCTGAGTATGTGGAGGACATGCCGGAGAGGATCGGCACGGCCAGGATATTCTCTGGGTCCACAATGTGGCCGACCCCGCGAAATACCACGGGCGCCGCGCCTCCTTTCCTCCCGGCCACAGGCCCCAGAATTTTTTCGTTCTCGATCAGGTTGGAAGACACGACGTTGGTATGCAGTCCTTTCAGGTCTAAGGCAGGCGCGTGGGAGAAATGATCCATGACGACAGTCCGCTTCTTGTCGAAATCCACCCCGAATTCCGATGCAATCTCCCGGGTCAGATCGCTCATGTCCACGTCCGCGGCCATGATCAGATTCCCTCCTTGTGCGACGAAATCGGCCAGCGTCTGCGATCCCTCCAAACCCGGGGCCGTGAATACGGTAGTGGTAGGGGCAAAGTACACCATATTGTCGTACAGGGGTTGCCCGTACTCGAAAAGGGTCACGCGGGGGGAGGTTGCCAGGGCGTACGTGAGCTTGTGGCCGCGAGCGGCTAGGCCGGCAAAGAAGATGGAGTGCGTGTCAAGAATGGCTAAAGAGTCGAGGAGAGCTATGGTCCTCTTCCCGCCCGCGCGTCCTGTCATGGGGCGCAAGAGTTTTTGGTGGGAGAGATGAGAAGGCGTTTCAATAAACTATTTGGATACAGTGAGAGCGAGTGTATAGCGTGTAGAGCAGTGGGCGAGCGCAGAGGAAGGTGTCGGGTCCGTCCCTCTACGGAGTACGCGGTAGCACATGAATATCACTACTGAATGGATGCCCGTAGTCAGCCCCTGGTCACCTCGCAGCAATTACGTTATGATACGTGCTGTCAAGGATCTGATACAATTCCTAGTGCGGGTTTCCTCCGTCAGATGCCCTCGAATTCGTCTCCTTGCTCGTCCTCTCCTAACCTCTCTTTAACGCACCTTGGGCTTCGTAAGTCGACCCTTGAATCTGCCATTGAAGACTCATAAATGAAAGGCAAAATAAGAGCATCGCGAGCATGTTGGCTGGTCCTTGAAAAGTCGACGCCATCATGCTGTCCTGAAGAGAGGATCAAAACATGCAGTAGGAAGAGGTGGAAAGGCAGGAAGCGGGTGGTGAGGAACAAAAGTAATGTGCGCCTCTTGTTGGTATTCAGCTCCAATCACATTCCCGCTGCTGCCTTTTCAACCTCCACACGCGAGACAAAACATTTGGAAATCCTTCACGCCCTGCAACACCATGACCCGGAGGGAAGTCTTCACATTCCGAGGCGTTGTCTGCGGGCCCCTTTCTTTGGCGAGCCCTGGACCTAGGTGCGACGCCGAGAAGGGGAAGGAGGGTCCTTTTCCATCATCGTCATCCTTCTCCGCGTCATCAATCCGGCCCTTGTGAGTCCTTTCTCGTCATTCTCCCCCTCCGCCTCCTCCCCGCGCCCCTCGCATCTTCCTCGCTTCGCTCTGCACGGGATTCTCCCGCTCCCGCCTTGGAACCTCATGCTCATACCCCGCGAGGCGGGCCAGAACCCACCAACACGTCCACGCTCCGGGGCATCGATCGATCTTGCATGAGACGCGTCGTCACCACCGACACGCATACAGGCATGACCATCTGTGCACTCGCGTACATTCCCGGGCGCCCTGTGTGCCCGCGGCGTGTGTGGTCTGCGGTCGTGTCGGGCCACCTTTCATGCATGTTTCTTCGCTCGACAACGGATGCCTCGGCACACATTTAGCAGCCCTGTAAAGCCCGGTAGAACATCACGCGTACCCATCCTCTCACTGGTTCTATTCATAGATATAGGATATAGTAACAAAGGATTTGCATCCCTACACTATGTATAGTGTGCCGCCGATTTTTGATCTTGACCAAGAAGACGACAAAGAAGGCCTTGTTACAACATTAGACATACAAGAGTGCACACGGCCCTTCCCTCACATATCGCCCCGTTCCACGCTCTTCTTTGGTACAGGCACGCTCGCCGGACAATTTTCACTAGGGCACATTTAACAGTGGCTGTCAGTCAACAGTGAGACCAGCAGCAATACCGACACGCTAACAAGAGCCACGTTTGTCGCATTTTCTCAGTCCTTGGAGAAGCAACCCCTCGCCTAGACGGAACGGGTTACCAGGCGGACCGAGAGCTGCAGCATACTCTTGTCGCTTTAACCATGTCGGACGATGACAATGACAGTGCGCAGGGTCAATCGGCCTCATTGAATCATGTCCAGGGGGACGATGAGGACGGAGGGCGGGGAGGGAGTCGTGCCCGTCGGAAGAATGCCAAGTATTTCAGCGGCGATTTCAAGGATCCAGGCTCGGACTTTGAAGAGGAAGCTCAAGAGGAAGACGAGGACGATCGGAGCTCTTTCGCGGCCCAGGGGGCAGGAAGTGTCCGAGGAGCGAACTCAAGTGCCGGGGGAGAGAGGGGGGGAGGCGGTGGGTACGCGAGTGCCCCTCCTCCCAGCAAGCCCAAGTCCAAGAACCGGTTTTGTCCTTCCTGCGAGGAGCCCGTGCGTCCTTCCGAGACGGTCTGTCAATATTGCGACTACATATTTTCCAGCGCCAACCGGGCTCAGGACGACACCCCTGTTTCAGACCGATTCCCTTTCGAACCTGAAAGGGAAGAGGATGGCTCTCTGAAGATCGATCTGATTCTGGGCCGGCGTCTTTTACAAAAGGGGGTAGCATCTGCGGCGGTACAGCATGCCCAGCACGATAAATTTGCCCCTCCCGGAAGCCCCACGGCGGCTGCTGCAGGGGCTGCGGGCTCGGCCTCGGTTGCCTCGGGCCCTGGCGGGAGCAAGAAGCATCCGTTGCAGCACCACCGGGCGATTCTGAAACACAAGGATGCCCGACGGGAGCGGTATTGCTACGAATACTTGGTCAAGTTTAAAAATGCCTCGTATATGAAAAGCCGGTGGATGACTTTTCACCAGATCGACGCATTGGGGAACCGGAGCAAGCAGGCGTTGACCCGGTGGTTAAAGAAAGTGGAAAAAGGGGAGGCGACGGAAGAATTGGAGAACGAAACCTTCGACACCAATTACTGCGTGGTCGAGAAGGTGCTGGACTGCGCAGATGCCGAGGTGGAAGTCTCGGACGACGAGGAAGAGGAGGGAGAGGGGGAGGACGGGGAGGAGGAAAAGGAAGAGGTGGCCAAGGAGACAACCAAGGCGAACGGGAAAAGCACCAAGGGCTCACAAAAGTCGAAAGCGAAGCAAGTGGAGGAGGACGCCGCCCAAGCCGCTGCGGACGACCGTGTTCGCACCGTCAATCCTTTCGTGGAGGGGATGCCCTCGGGCAAGAGCTGGTCTGCTGTTGTCCGCTGCCGCTTTCTTTTCAATCAGATCGTCGAGGACGAGTACAGCGACTGGTTCTACGACCCAGTGGACACAGACCTGTATCCGGACTACCTGTCCTACGTGGCACAGCCCATGTGCCTGTCCGAGATCCAAACCCGTTTGCAGCAGCCATTCGCCTACGACGGGAACCCCCAGGCCTTCGCCACCGACATGCGCTTGGTCTGGGCGAATTGCGAAGAGTACAACGGGGGCCACCCGGCCTCGGCCGCGTTCCAGGCGGGGCAAATGTTCAGCAAGAAATTCGAACGGTTGTACTTGTCTTGGGTCATGGCCTTCCAGAAGGAGGCCGTCCCCTGGGAGGACACTGCGGCCCGGCCGTGGGAAGGTGGGTGCCGGGTGTGCACGCGAAAGAAAGCACCTCAGGCGGAACGGCACGAGGAGGAGGAAAAGCCGGAACTCTTGCTCTCGTGCGACAACTGCGAGGCGGAGTACCACACGTTTTGTCTTAGTCCCCCCCTGGGGGATATCCCAGCGGGCTTGTGGTGGTGTCCACGGTGCGAGGATTTGGATCTCGAGTCGCGGGGCCACACGCACTCCCACGCCTCCGAAGAAGCCGTGCGGGAGAAGGTACAGAGAGGCCTGAAGGAGCGGAAGACAGTCGTGAAACGGCTGTACTTGGTCAAGTGGAAGGATTTGGGCTATGGGATGTGCACCTGGGAAACGCCAGAGGATATGAACGACGACAAAAAGATCGAGGATTTCCATAAGGTCAATGATTCCGCCCCGCCGGAAGCGGCCGTACCCCAGGAAGAACTGGCTTACCACCTGAAAAAGAAGCAGTACTTGTCCCTGTGCCGCCCAGCCATTCGGGTGGGGGATGAACAGGGTGAGTTGGAGTTCCAAGTGTACGCCCAGATCCGTGCCTTCCACTTCTTGAAATGGGGCATGCCCCCACCCCCCGCCTTGTTGCACGACTGTGGGCCCTTGGTCCATGCCTACGCGTGTCTAGAGGAAAAAGAGGAGCGGGAGGAGGAAGCGCGGCGGGCGGAGGGCGGGGTGGAAGGGAAAGAAGAGGACAAAAAGGAGGACCATGCCGCCGGGCAGGGCATGCGGGAGACGGAACAAGCCGTGGCGATCTGTTTGTCCTCGATCGTCGACCATGTGGCCAAAGGCTTGCTCATGCCGTCGCCGGGCCCGGCGCAGAAAGGGGGCGAGTACGATGTCTCTTTTTACCGAAAGCCGGGGGAGACCTTGTCCTTGAACATCGGCAACTACCAGGAAAAAGTGGTAGTGCTGGGCTTCCGACCGCGGGAGGATGGAAGCAAAGCCGCCTTGGAAAGGAGCGAGCGGGTGCGGGAGAATGACGTGTTGGTGGCCGTGAACGGGGAGAGCGTCTTGGACGTGCCTTTCCGGGAGGTGATTGACAAGCTGGGGATGACGTCCGGCTTTATGACCCTGCGTTTCGTGGCGGCCCAATACCGCGATCAATATCTGCAGCATTACGTGAAGAACCCCTCCGTTCCCGAAGAAGAAGCCCACCATGCCGCGCTTCAAAAGAAGGCGCTTTCCTTCCCTGCCCCCCTCCCGCCCTCCGCCGCCCTGACAGGATTGTACAGGACCCCATCCTCCTTCTCCGAGGTCATTGCGCGCGTCGCTCATTCGGAGGGTGGTAGGACACAAGAGCGGTGGACGGCCCGCATTCGAGTCAAGGACCGTGTCCAAGAGCTGGGGAAATTTAAGGGCAAGAAAGAAGCGGCTGCGGCTTTCCAGGCTGCCGTGGCAAAGTACTACGGAGGCGAGGAGGCCGCCCAGAGACATTGTGCGGGGCTGGAGGAATTCTTGGCCGCGAAGGGGGAGGAAAATGAGGATGGGGCCACGGTCGAGGGCCAAAAGAACGGGGTTGGGAAGGGAAAGACAAAACCGGAGAAGACTTGCGAAGAAATCGATTTCCCGGTCGATTCGGATTCGGAAGCGGAGGCGGAAATGGCGGCCTTGGCAGCAAAAGCAAGGGACGGCCCCGATTCTCTCTCAGCCTGGAACACCTTGGGACAGATGTCACGATTGGTCCGCGCCGTCCGCCACGTGGAAACGGCACCGGATCGAGAGAAATGGGCGGGGGCACTTTACTACGAGCGAGACCCTCCACCCCCTCCCAAGCCCTTTTTTGATTCAGAGGACGAGGAGGAGGGTGAGGAGGAAGTCGGAAAGGGAGAGGGGATGGACATTGCAACAAGCCGGAACAATTTCGGGAAGGTGGTCAAGTGGGTCGAACAGCTGGATTTTAACACGGGAAAGCAGGTTCGCCTCTACGAATCCATTTCCCAGGCGAGCAAAATTTGTCAGACACCCTCCCACAAAATCCAAGATGTGCTCTCTGGTTCCTCTCTTGAGGCCGGGGGCTTCAAATGGCGGTATGCCGACGCCGCTACCGTGGCCAAGGCCAAAGTCCAATGGGCGGAGCAGAAGAAACTGAGCAACGTGCACGGAAAAGCAGGGGATGGGGAAGAACCTTTGTGGAAGCAGCGGTTGCCAACGGAAGCCAAGGTGTTCAAGGACGGGAACAAGTTGCGGGATTATCAGCTGCTGGGTGTCCAATGGTTGTTGAAATGTTGGTACCAGCGACGGTCTTGCATCTTGGCCGACGAGATGGTAGGAACACGGGGATTGGCTGGGGGGAGGCAAGAAGGATCCTTTTTTCTCTTTTTTCCTTTATCTTCTTAATTTGCCCTGCTAATGCTCTTCTATTCCTCGGTACGCTCGCCTTTTACCACAGGGTCTCGGCAAGACGGTGCAGATAGTGACGATGCTGGAGCACATCTACTCCGTAGACGGTCTCCCAGGACCATTCCTGGTCGTGGTTCCACTGTCCACCATCGAGCACTGGCGTCGAGAATTTGAAGCCTGGGTATGTTGAGAGGAAGTGGAGGGTCGAGGAGATCAGTTTAAGAGGGGGGGCTTGACCAGGGAGGAAGAGCAGGCCTGAGGGCCGAGATACGGGAGCCGGAGGCACGCAGACAGGAAGGGACATCTCGCAAAACCGCTTATTGCCCTCTTTTTTCCTTCCCCATCTGTCCTTGTCCTTGACCCCCTCAGACCGACATGCGCTTCTGCATGTACTACGACGTGGGGGGTGCTCGCGGCATGCGAGATGTGATGAGGGAGTACGAGTGGTACTACCGCAACCGCTCCCGTCGCATTTTGAAGATCCACGTGCTAGTAACTACGTACGAGGCTTTAATCAAGGATTATGAGGTAAGCCTAGGGTCTTTCCCAAGACAATTATGTTCCCCTCAAAAGGATTTTGATTTTCTTGGTTGATAACCACACTGTGAAGAGTTCTTGTACGAAATCTATGGCACCATGAAGAAGCGTGTCCGTGCGAATTTAACATTGTCAGTAGTGCTTCTGAACGAGATAAGGTCATGTCCATTTACAAGTAATCGAACGGAGAAGCCTCTCTTCCTACGTTATGGACAAGCGATCATCGCTCTTGGTGTCCTGTCGCCTTTCGAGAGGCGCGTCTTTGCTCATTTGCTTGCTCGTTTTCCACCCAGGAAATCGGGGAGATCCCCTGGCGGTGCATCATCGTCGACGAGGCCCACCGGCTTCGAAACTGGAAAGGCAAACTGCACGAATGTCTGAAAGTTGTCTCCCAGACCGGGTTGCAACGGTATGGCTATCAACACCGCGTCCTCATGACGGGCACGCCCCTGCAGAACAACACGCAAGAGCTCTGGTCCCTCCTCCATTACATTGAACCGACGAAGTTCCCGGACATGGAAAAATTCAACGAACGTTACGGGCGGGTTGAAACGGTCGATCAGGTGCAACAGTTGCAGAAACGGCTCGAGCCTCATTTGTTGCGCCGGACCAAGGAGGACGTGGCTACGGACATCCCGGCCAAAGAAGAGACCATCATCGACGTGGAGCTCACCACCTTGCAGAAGCAGTACTACCGCGCCATTTTCGAACGGTGCGGACATAGGGATGGGGGGTCGAGAGGGTAGCGGTGGCTTTTGTTACCGGGGTGTAACCCTAACCAGCTTCCAACAGCATTGGTCCGTTTTTAATTTTATCTTATTCTCCCTCCTCTCTTCCCTCCTTCAGGAACCATGCTTTCCTCTATAACAAGGCAGGGATGCGGGGCCTCCTGCCCAAGCTCATGAACATACAGATGGAGCTCCGAAAGTGCTGCAACCACCCTTACTTGGTAGAGGGGGTAGAAGATGCGGAGATGGAGAAGCTCCAAGAGGTAGGTTCGGTCTCCCTGGTTCTTGCCCCTTTTCCTCATCTCTCCTTTCTTTCCATTTCCCCCGGTCCCCGTAGCTCTGTACTCTGTGTGTGTGTGTGTGTATGTGTGTGTCGGGTTGCCAGAGCGCCTTGCCTCTGTGTCTCACGCCACCGCTCACTCTCACGCCCGTCCTTGGCTTCCACCATCCTGACCCCACCTCTCTTCCCGCAGACCATCATGGACCCGGTTGCCCTCGAGACAGAGCGGATGGAGCGAGGCCTGGTGGCCTCCTCAGGCAAAATGGTTCTCGTCGACAAACTCTTACCCAAGCTCCGTCGCGAAGGGCACAGGCTTTTAATCTTCTCCCAGATGATCAAGGTGAGCGCGGAGTGGAGGGATGGGGGGGAGGCGAAAGAGAGGAAGGAAACGAAGCCTCCGTGTCTCTCATGGTATTTCTACTACGTGTCTCCCCCTCAACAGGTGCTGGACCTGCTGGAGGAGTTTTGCGAGCGTCGGGGCTTCCCTGTGGAACGTCTGGATGGGCGGGTGACGGGAAACCAGCGGCAGCAAGCCATTGATCGCTTCAACACGGACCCCGACTCCTTTGTCTTCCTCCTCTCCACGCGGGCGGGGGGCGTGGGCATCAATCTGACCGCGGCAGACACCGTCATCATCTTTGACAGTGACTGGAACCCGCAGAACGACGTGCAGGCCATGGCCCGCTGCCACCGCATCGGCCAAACCAAAGAGGTGCAGGTCTACCGCTTGATCACCAGAAAGTCCTTCGAGAGCGAGATGTTCGAACGCGCCAGCAAGAAGCTGGGGTTGGAGCACGCCGTCCTGGGAGGGCATAATTTCAGGGACGACGGGGGCGAGGGAGGGAGTGAGGGCGCGGTGGCGAACATGGTGGACAAACCCACCAACAAGGAGATGGAGCAGCTCTTGAAACAAGGAGCCTACGCTCTCTTGGACGAAGACGACGAGGACGCAAAGGAGTTTTGCGAGGACGACATCGACAAAATCATGAAGGAACGCACCCACCGCGTGGTCTTGGATGCGCCCGGGAAGACGGCGTCCTGGTTGACCAAGAAAGCTGGAGCATTCAAAAAGCGGGCCTTTACCTCCTCGGAAGGCGTGGCAGCGGCGGACGTGGATGTGAACGATCCGGATTTCTGGGTCAAAGTGATGCCGGATTTGAAGACCCCAGAGTCCTTGGATCGACGCTTCGCGGCGCTGGGGGGAGGGGGAGAGGACGAGGGGGAGGAGGAAGACGAGGAGAGGGGCGGAGGGGCCAAAAAGGAAGCGGCGGGAGAGTTCTTCAAGGACCTGGAGGACTTGGTCAAACGGATGATCGACCTGCACAACAAAGGGAAGTGCCCGACCCGCGACCGAGAGATCTGCACCATGCTTCTTTTCAAAGTCTCCATCAAGGGGGACCTATTCACGCCCGAACAGAAAAGCCTGGTGGCAAAATGGCGGACGTCCTTGGAAGGGACGCGGGTTCGAACTTGTCGCCAGGATGTGGCCATCGACACCGACGACGACGAGGACGGGAGCCTGAGTGGGGAGGGACGGCGGGAGGGCAGGGAAGGAGGAGGGAGAGACCGGGACCCCAGCGCCTCTGCGCGCAGCCGGCGATTGCGGCGGGCGGCGGCGCGGGAGGTGGAATCCCACACGGACGTGTGCATGGTTTGCCTTGAGGGAGGCAGCCTCTTGATGTGCGACGGGGTCTGCAAGCGATCCTTCCACACGAAATGCATCGGGGTGGAGGACAACCCGGTAAAGGAATGGCTCTGCGAAGACTGCGCGCAAGGCATGATGCGTTGCTTGATTTGCGGCGAGCTTGGGACCGTGAACGAGGAAGTGCAGAAATGCAAGAAGCCGCAATGCGGACGGTACTACCACGCGGCGTGTTTGGAGGGGGACGACCGGGTCAAATGGTTCAAGTCCCAGCTCGGCAAATTCTACTGTCCCCAGCACCAGTGCACGGTCTGCCGAGAAAAACCGGGGATTAAGCCAGACAAGGAAAATTTCTTCTTGTCCTGCCTGAAATGCCCAAGCTCCTCGCACCTGATGTGCGGCTTGGGGAAACCCATGAAAGTGTTGACGCACCGGTCCATGATTTGCGAGGCGCACGCGGAAGAAACCGGCGCGGAGGCGTTGGAATTGGCGGCGGTGGCGCACATCAAATACCCGGATCGGCGCGGCATGCGCCCCACTATGCTTGTCCTCAAGGAAGGAAAGTTGGTCAACCCTCTGACCGGGGAGGGAGAGAGGGGCGATGGAGAAGATACGGACGGGGAGGGAGAAGGCGGGGAAGGAGGGGAGAACGGGACCGGGAGAAGGCGACGGCGCCGACGGCGAGGAACGGGCGAGGGAGGGCCGGTGAAGAGGGGAAGACCTGTGGGCTCCACCAAGAAGGCGGCGCTGGCGGCGATGGAGGGAGGGGAAGGAGGGGAGGGAGGGGAAGGGGATCCTTCGGGCGCCGCCCCCGTGAAGAGAAGACGAAGAGCTCGCGCCAAAAAAGTGCGGCCGGAGGGGAGCAACTACGTCAGCACATTGATCGGACCTTTCCGAGGAGAGACGTACCGGCTCCAGTTCAAGGTGAAGGAGAAGGAGAAGGCGGAGGTGAAAAGGGAGGAGAGCGGGACCTGCCCCTGCCAAGACATGGCGCGCAAGGAGGATTTTATCCAGTGCGAAAAATGCCAAATCTGGTACCACCTGTCCTGCGTGAATCTGACGGCGAAGGAAGCGGCGCAGATCACGCACTTCTACTGCACGGTCTGCGACAAGGAAGTGGAGGAAGAGGAAGCTCGGTACGACCCTTTGGTGGTCGTCACATATTGGCGGAGTGCCTTGCAAGAGCGGGTGGCGAGCCGGGGAGGGAGGCCCAGGAAGGAGGAGGAAGGGGAGGGTGGGAACGAGATGGGGCACGAGCAAGGGGAGGGCGAGGGGGAGGAGGGAGGGATGGTGGTCAAGAAGAAGCCGGTTGTGAAACGGAAACGCGCAGGGTCGCCCAAAGTGGGCAAGGCACAGCTGCCTCCCTCCAGCGTGGATAGCTCGGAAGGTGACGAGGAGGACGTGGAGGAGGAGGAGGAGGAGCTGATGGAGGTCTCCTCCATGGAGGACTCGCCTACGGAGCCAGAGTCGGGCAAGGGCGGGAAGGAGGGAGTGTCTGGAAGGAAGGAGAGGAAGAACTCGCCTGCCCCCTCTGCAGCGGCGGCGGCAGCGGGGGGAGACGCCTCTAAGAAGAAGAGTCAGCATGCCCGGCGACCGTCTTCTGCGGGGTCTGGGGTAGTGGGAGGCGGCGCAGGTGCGGGAAAAGGGAAAGGGGGGGGGAACCGTAGCGGGCGCTCGTCTCCGGTGGTTAAGAAAGGAGAGGAAGATGCGCCAGATAAAAAGCCATCCCGCTCGTCGACGCCCAGTCCGTCCCCTCGGGCGGCACTGCCCCCCCCCCCTGCC
>NW_005803805.1:26033-27078 GCF_000240725.1 Microchloropsis gaditana
CATTGTGTCTCGGTCTCCTCCCTCCTCCGTTCTCCCACTCGGTCCTCGTCGTCGTCCTCCTCCTCCTCCTCCTCCTCCTCCTCCTCCCCTGGATTCGTATCCTTCACAATCAAGGCCAAAAGAAGGAGCATCCAGCATTTTTCTCTTTCTTCCTGCTTGCCCCTGCATCCTTCCTTCTCGCCATCTTCCCCCCCCTCCTTCTTCCCTTCCTCCTTTCTTTCCTCCTCCTCCTTTTCCTCCTCACTTCCCTCCTCCTCCTCCTCCTCTTCGTCCTTTCTTCCCTCCCCCTTCTCCTCTTCTCCCTCTCTACCCTCCTTCTCCTCCTCCTCCTCCTCCTCCTCCATTCTTCCCTCCCCCTCCTCATATTCTTCCTCTCTACTCTCCTCCCCCTCCTCCTCCTCCTCCTCCTTTCTTCCCTCATCCTCCTCCTCCCCCTTCACTCCTCCCTCCTTTCCCCCCATCCATACGCGCAGGAGCCATGTCGCTGTCGGCGAAGCGAGTTTTCGGCGATCTGCCCGGGCGAGGTCCAGGAACGTGAAGACAACCCACCTCACAAGCACCTCCAGCTTCACATTCTGCGCCCTCTCCTCCCCTTCTCCCGTCCTGGGTGTCATCTCACTAACCCCTCCTCGCTGCCCTCCCTCCTCCTCGGTGATAATGTGCAGCAGAATACGTCGACCTTCCCTCCTCATCATCTCCCTTCCCTCGCTCCGCCACGACGCGCCCTCCTCCCTCCTCATCTCGGCATTTTCCCTCCACATCAACCTCTCCTGCAACTTCCTTCCCCCCTCCTCAAATTGATTCGAGCTTTTCTTTCCCTCGACAAGGCGCATCAATACCAACATATCCTCCTCTCGTAAAATCATCCCTCCTCCTCCTTCTCTTCTCATAATTTCCTGCAAAACGGCCACACACCTCAGTATCGCCAGCATCTCTCCCTTCCTTCCTCTCTCTCCCATTCCCTTCCTCTCTCCCTCCTTCCCTCTCACCTCCCGTGCCGCGTTCCTGTCTTCCACCTCCATCCCTTCCTTTTCCATCACCTTAC
>NW_005803805.1:27253-28294 GCF_000240725.1 Microchloropsis gaditana
GCCGTCGCTGCTTGCAGAATATCGAGGGAGAGTGACATAGTCAAGTGATCCGTAGCGGGTGATGGAGAGGGAAGGGTCTGCAGGTTAAGGTGGGTGCCGGGGGGTGACGAGGGAGAGGGAGGAGGAGGAGGGAAGAGGGCCGTATCGACAAGGAGGAGGAGAAGGGAAGGGAGGTGCCGTTGCAGGAGAAGAAAGACGTCTTCCTGCCCCCTCATTCCGTCCCGCAGAAGCCGCAGGACCCATATCCGCTCCCGCTGATGAGCAGGTCGCGAGGAGAAGAGGAGTGGGAGGGCAAGGGGGATATCGTCGAGGGCCAAAGAGGAGCGACGGACCAAGAAGGCGTTGATGGGCACGTACAGGTCGTTGGCGGGGCGGGAGAGGATGAGGGAGGTTCGGGCCAGGAAGAGGGCATGGAGGTAAGGGAGACGGGAGGAGGGGGAGGAAAGGGAGTGACGGAGGAGTTGAAGGAGGAGGAGCTGCTGGGGACGGTCCTTGGCCGTGGGGTCGGTGTGGGAGGTGGGGAGGGAGAGGAGGTTGAGGACGTGATGAAGGGCGGCGCCCCCGGCGAGGCGGATCTCGTGACGATGGGAAGCGAGGGAGAGGAGGAGGTAGGCAAGGAGGGCATCGTCCAATATGGCGCGAAGGGGAAGGGCTTGGAGGCTGAGGAGCCGGTGAAGGAGGGGGAGGAGGAAGGCCGGATCATAGGGATGGGCTGAGACGGTGTTAGCTTCAACCTCTTCCCCCTCTTGCCCTTCCTCCTCCACGGCCAACGGGCGCCTGCTGCCAGGTCTCTCTTTCCTCTTCCCTAAGCCTCTCCAATCCTCCTCCCCGTCCTCCTCGCCCTCGTTTTTCTCCTCCTTCTCTTCTTCCTCTTCGGCCAAGGGCGGGGGAATTAACGGTCGGTTCAAAGGAAACCGTTCCATGGAGGCGAAGATGCGCTCGGGCTCGATCCATTCACTCAGCCAGGCCGCCACCGCGGCTATTTCTCCCGCTCCACTCTCACCATCCGTCTTCCTTCCAGACGGCTCACCCCCCTCCAAG
>NW_005803805.1:28304-29749 GCF_000240725.1 Microchloropsis gaditana
GGGCGATGAGGAGATCGGAGGGTAGGAGGGAAGCCGTGTAGGGAGGGAGGAGGTAGGGAAGGAGGGCGGGGCCGTGGGAGGCATCCCCTGCACGAAGAAGCAGCCAGAGCACGAGACGGAGGACGGGCAGGGCGAGGGGGCTGGTCGATGACGTTGAGGGGGGGGAAGGTTCACCGTCCAGGACCAGGGTGATGAAACGGGAAGGAGAGGAGGAGGATGTGGGATGCTGGAGGAGGAGGCGGTCCAGCACGGTCTTGAAGAATTTTTCCTCCTCCTCCTCCTCCCCCACCGCCTCACGGCTCCCTTCCCCTGCCCCCTTGCTCCTTATCCTCTTCGAGCGCGCCACCTTAAGACCGGAAGAAGAACGCAGGAGGGCAGAGAGAAGCTGAAGGTTGACGAGAGAGGGAGTCTGGGACACTACCGCCGTCAGTTTCAGCAGGCTCTCTTGCAGCACCATCCTTCCTTCCCTCCCCTTCCCCCAGCAGCTACGTAGAACATCACCTCCTGTCCCACCCTTTAGCAGAAGCACGGTGCTGAAGGCCTCCATCCCTCCCTCCATCCCTTCCTCCTTCCCCCCCTCCTCCTCCTCGACCCGCTGCACCGTTGCTTGCACCCACCTTAACATCAATCTTCTCTTTGCCTCCGGGCCCACCCCTTCCCACGTCAACACCCGTCCACTCAGCAGCGCGCACAAATGCCCCTCTGGTCCGTCACCTCCTCCTCCCGCCTGCCCAACCCTGCGTCCAATCGATTCGCACCACTCCGCCGTTCTCTCCCGCCCCGCGACGCCTTCCACATGCATCAACAGCGAGCGCAAACCCCTTCGGCATGCCCGTGCCCACCTCCTCCCTGCGCCCCTCCTTCCCTCCCTCCCTCCTTCCTTTCCTTCCTCCCCTCCCATCCTTTCGCCTTCCAACACCTCCTCTATCACCAGCTCCAGAAAGGCTACAAGCCACGCCTGCCCCCCGGCGTTGCCCTGGCCCTTCTCCCTCTTTCCTACTCGTTCGCTTCTTTCCCTTTGCATCATTTCACTCACAACCGGCACCAGCACAAGCGCCCTCCTGCCTCTTCCTCCCCCCTCTTCCCTCTCCTCTTTCCGCACTCCCCTCGCCTCCAAATCCATCCCTCGGTTTCCTTTTTGTCCCTGCCTTTTCACCCATTCCTTCACCTTCCCCCTCACCCACTCCCGCGCCTTTCCCGACACTTTAAGACACTCCGCCAGCAGGAGCGAGGCCGTCGTGCCCCCACCGCGACATCGCAAGCCTTTCCAGCACAGCGCTACCAGGGGCACCTCCTCCCTCTCCCCCTTTCCCTCCCTCCTTCCCTCGTCCTGGAGCATCAGAAGAGGGAGGAGGTTCGGGCATTCCAGGGCCAGCCTAGAGATCACCCACAGCCTCCCTTCCAAGCTGCCCTCCCACTGGCCCTCGCCCTCCCCCTCCGCCCCG